>NW_015662932.1:293833-316241 GCF_001515625.1 Sinocyclocheilus rhinocerous
TGTGTTTTTGAAAGAAGTCACTTTTGCCTACCAATGCTGCATTTATTTTATCAAAAATACAATAAAAACAGTAATATAAAAACAAATACTATTTAAAATAACTGTTTTCTATTATAATATACTCTAAAGTGTAATTATTCCAATGATGCAAAGATGAATTTTCAGCATCATTAATCCAGTCTTCAGGAGCACATGATTCTTCAGAAATCATTCTAATATGCTAATTTGCAGCTCAAGAAACATTTCTTATTATTATAAATGTTAAATGTAGTTTTTTCAAAACTATGATTTTTTTACAGGATTATTTGATGAATAGAAAGTTCAAAACAGCATTTATGTGGAATATAATTTTTTTGTAACATTATAAATGTCTTTAGTATCACTTTTGATCAGTTTAATGCATTTGATGTATTACTTTCCCCCATAGATTCCCATTATAATTTATCTCTTTGCCCAACCGATGAAAGGCTAGTTCACTCTTACAGAGTCATTTGTTAGAAATAATGTTATTTGTATTCCGTGTGTGTGTGTGTGTGTGTGTGTGTGTGAGAGAGAGAGAGTTCATTGAATTGACGAATGGAAATGTTGATCAAAATAGAATCCAACTTTCCATCTTGCTCCTTACACTACTTTTTTGTTGTGTTTTTTTGTTTTCCGTCCTTTCATTCCTCTCCTTCTATTATTTCTGACTTTTGACCAGATCTTCTCTCGTCTATAATAAGTTTGACACAAAATATTGTATGACTACAAATAGTCAAGCAATATTTTCTGTCTCACTTGCATTTCCAATAGCTTTTTTTCTCACACCAATTATTTTAATAATTAATTTTTTTCTCCCCAAGAAAAGCAAAACTGCCAGAGTTGTGGGACAGTTTTAAATGTGCTCAGTGCATATGTCTCTTTTTATTCTCTCTCTTCTGGCTCACTATCGCTTTTTTGCTGTCGCTCCCGAAAGGCTGCTGTCACCCTCTATTCTGTCGTCCTTTTCCTGCTGTTGTACCTGCCGGAGCAGCTTTCATATCTCTGCAAATCCCCAAGGACACTTTCTGTCTTCCTCTCTCTAATTTTCTCTGGCTCCCTCTCGCACATGAACTGTATTCCTGCACATAGACTTCAAAGAGAGAGGGGCACTGCAAAATTTGCTGAAGGATACTCACTGTTTATGATGATTCAGATGCTGTTTTTTGCAATATGTGAAATCAAGCCAGGCTTATGGTAACATTAAATGTGTAGGTGTTACAGCAGGGGCGCAACTGCACATTTGCTGAGGGGTATGCAAGATCAGTGTTGGCGCCCCCCTGTATTCTAGCCCCTAACACTAACTGCCCCAGAAAACTTTCTGTAAGTCAATGACCAAAAGCCCATTAACTAGCTTGTGCATGGAAGGATACAAACTCATCAGGAGTGAAAAAAGTGACAAAGGTTTGAACCCCCTTCACCCATTTTCAATACCATAGGGAAAAAAAAGTAATAAGTAAAAAAAAAAAAGAAGAAGAAGAATTCATAATTCATAATCCTGTGAAACCTTTTTTGGCTGTTGACATTAATAACGTGTTTTAATGTCGGTAATAGCCACCAACAACACATCTAATGTTCTCTCTGACTTTCCATGTTCCCTTACAAAAATTAACCATGGTTTTATTATGAATAAAACCAAAAATCATGGTTCTTGTAGCCATGGATGGTTAACCACAAATTAACCATGGTTTTTACTTCAAATAATAATTTACATAGAAGCATTAAGATAATATTTTTGTGGTTATAAAATCAGACCTAAGCTAACAACAGCCTTTAAAATTACTTAAAATGCATTATATAAAACAATGAGGCAATAATGATTGGTTAATTCATAATTATATGGTTTCATTAAATAACACTGTTAAAATACATAATGTAATACAAAATAAACAATTTATGTACATTACATATTATTACAAATGCCTGCAAGAGCGCCAAAGGCCTGGTAATTGCTGCTGTTACAATACAGGATGATTTTGATGAACAGGATGAACATTTAGGCTAATTCAAATATCCACTTAATCTTACATTTTTGGCCACCTTTTTGCAATAGAAATACTACAGCCTCTATAATTTATTCAACAAAAACATGTGGACATCACAACCCTTACAAAAAACAACCATGGTTTTATTATTGTAAAACTGCTTAGTTTTCTTTTGTGTGATTTCTGAATGCTTGAGACTATAAAATCAATCAGACAACTGTATTTGTCACGAATCCGGTCCATGAACTTTCCATTTCATTGACTCTCGCACTACACACTGTTGCACATCACCCCGGACTACATTTCCCATCATGCATTGCACTGATTGCACTCAGCACGAATTGCACACACCTGTTTACACTGATTGCACTTTGCCTGTGTTCTGACCCTGCCTGTGATGACCACGTCTCTGTCTTCTGCTAAATAAAGCTTTGCATATGGATCCACACGTCTCACGTCTCGTCAGCCCCGTAACAGTATTAATGGGGGGCACAACAATACGATTCTGCTTAGGGCACCCATTTGGCCAGCAGCGGCCCTGGGCTAAATAATTTTTTTAACTCATTAGAAAATCTAAAAACCGTTAAATAAAAATGTTTCATTACATTCTTTTTAACAACTAAGCTTTTGATTATTTATAACGTTTTATTAAAGAAGATTTTCACAGAATGATTTTGCCAAAATGGCGCCCCCCTATGCACTGCATATACTGCATACCCCGTTTTTGCACCACTGTGTTACAGTTATACTTTCCAATGCAATGTGTGAAAGCTGTATATGTTAAACATTTTTAAACATATTTTCCTTTTGCTTTTACAAACTAAGGGGCAAGTTTAAAGGTTTGTGGGTTTGTTTTTTCCTCATTAAATTAGATTTTTAGCTGAAACCATGGTCCTTTGTGATTCTTAAAATGCAAGTCAGCGGCTACCCTTCTTTGAGGGAAAAAAAAAGGATATCATGGAGCACAAAATTTATACCCGTGGCTCCCGGCAATATATTGGGGTCTTATGAAGTGAAAAGATCGGTCTATGCAAGAAACTGAAAATTATTACCTGTAATCCATAGCCTCAGGCAATTGAGGTTCAGTTGAGGAAACTGGTTCAGTTTTGGGTGAACTCTCCCTTTAAGTGAAATAAAGCTGAAATAAAATACAAATATTGAATTTAAATGAAAAAATAAATAAAAAACAAAAATTAAAAATGCTTAAAAATGAAAACCTTTAAAACAAATAAAGGAATTTTAAGTACTTTCAGCACCAACAAAGTTAGTAAAACTGTCAATATTTGTGTTTTCAAGATGGACCAAAGGGATAAATGATTTTAAGATGAATTTCTAAGTGAAGGCATAACTCACTAGACTGCACCACATTTTGTTTTTAACCCCCACACACACACACACACACACACAATCAATTAAAATCCTCAGCTGCACAGCATTAACCTCATTATAATCAAAAGTAACTAATAGTGATTTGCAAGACAAAAAAGGTTCAGTCAAGTGTTCATTTACACTAAGTCAGGGGTAGGCAAGTTCGGTCCCAGAGAGCCGCAGTCCCGCAGAGTTCAGCTCCAACCCTAATCAAACACACCTGAACAAGCTAATCAATGTCTTCAGGATTACTAAGGCTATAGGCAGGTGAGTTTTTTTTTTCAGGGTTGGAGCTGAACTCTGCAGGACTGCGGCTCTCTAGGACCGAACTTGCCTACCCCTGCACTAAGTGCATGAGCATGGTTCTGTGCTCTACTCTGGGCCTCCGATTCTGACTTTGCGATTGTGTTGGTCCTCAGAGCAACTCGGCATCTGTTTTGACAGGCTGTTGTGAAACTTTGAGGACGTGTGTGCCATGGGACGAGTGAAACGAGCAGTGACAGTGTTCCTGAAATGAAAAGCGTTTTCTCCGTTTTCATTTGCCATTCAGTGCACCTCTGTTTTGTCAGGAAAATTGGGTTGTTGATTCACAACTGGGATGTTTCTTTTCAAACTCAGTGTCTGACTCTCTTGCTGTTCGTGGAGAGGATGATAATTTGTGTGAAAGATACTCTCAAGAGATAGTTGTCATAATGAAACTGGATTTGGGGTGCTGTTTTCATTTTCACTCTTTCTGTAAATGTGTAATCAGGAAACTTCTATGCACTCTGAGAGTGTAGATGTTTCTGCTATTCATGTGTCCCTGTTTCTTCTTGCTATAAAAAGAATATGTCTAGAGCCTGCCCTCACTTGTTTTGTCAAAAATGGGCTTTGTGTAGAAACATGTAAATTAATTGGCTTTATTACAGTGAAAAATATTATTTAACATGCTGCATGCTTGTTTTTGTGAACCTTTTAGTAACATTTACATTAAAAAGTAAATCTGTTTGTTCAGATGTAACATTTGAAAAGTCTGATTCGTTGTAGTGATTTATTGTTTTGAATCAGTAGGTTCAGATGTTTCTGTCCCTCATATCATGTAGCATTGGAAAGTCTGATTCATCTGAGAGCTAAAGTCCCATTCATTTTATTGAATCAGTTCAGGCCCTGTACATTCCCTGTGCTATGTTTTGAAAAACATAGTTATGTAAAAAGGATTTTTATTGTTGTTTAGGAAATATTTACCTCTTCAGTTTTGATACTTTCAGCCTAATTGGGATTGTTCATTCATTCAAAACCCCTCACTGTTTTGTTTCAAAGAGAAAGAAAAAAAGGAAAACGCCTGAATTATAGTCTGTGTTCAAAAGCTTACGCAGCTGACTTGTTGCCTCACTTTATCAGGCTTTATAGGCAACGTTTGCGCATGAAGGTACCTCCCGAAACTGATTTAGGACAGAGTTCTGAGGCAGCATATTAGTTTAATGATCCACAACAAAATAGAGAGAACAACTAAGTAAATGTGTAATTAGCCTACTTCAATACTAATTTTGTGTTAGTAATGACAAGTGGAAAAGGTTGGTCCAAAGTGCACATGTACAAACAAACTGACCAAAAAATTGCAACTTTCATTAGTTTATTGGATAGTTATTAGATCTTTTGTTTTCTTATGAATATTGTCCCTTTTCATGTCCAATTTTTGTAGCTTGTAGTGAATCTTAACTTTTTCAGAGCAGTAGCTCAACTCAGACTACTTTAAATTAATAGTAGTTTGTAACTTGGTAAACTACATTTTCAAAGAAGCTTCTGGTATCTGGATCTATCCTGGCCATTTGCTTGAAAAGTTCAGGAGTTACTGATGTAAAGCCAAGAAAGACATTAGACAAACAGTGTTGTTGTTCTTCAACTCTGCATGCAATTTGAGGCAAGGTGATCACCACCTCAGGCAGAAAATGAAGTTTCTGTGTCTTTGTTTCTCTGTCTGTCTCTCCCTCTCTCGTTCATTCTTCTGTTCCTGTCAGTTGCAGTCTCTGTATGTGTCTACCTCCATCTGTTCCCTGTCTCTCCATATCGCTTCCTTTCTTATACCTCCTGCCTTACTTTTCCCCTCTGTTGGGTTTCTCCTCTCAATCCTTCTTTTAATGTGTTGCGGTGCGGTAATCGCTGAGAGCTGTGTCATTGCACTCAGCAACTCTTTTATGATGCTTCTCACTTGCTCCTTGTTCCTCGATCGACTCGTGACGGTAAACTCTAAGTGACTTGACGTGGCTTCAAACCTTTCTTCCTCTGGAGACTTGTTACATCACACGATCTGTTGTTTTCAACTCTCTCTATGTGGTCGCATGTGTCAGTTGCATCATTTTTGAATATAAAAATGGATAATTCTCAGCGTGAATGGTTCTTGACATTGTGACCGCTCTCTCAAAATCACGGTACGGATTATTCGAAAACTGTCAGTTTCAAAGAACTTTTCTGTCTCTCTCTCTCTCTTTCTTCAGCGTGGAGCCGGGCTGGCAGAGGGTGGTTCAGGTGGATCTGGAGGTGGACGGTGTCGGAAGTACAGTAGGCAGCAGGTCCATTTCCTGGGCGGTGGAATATCCGGGCATCAGGGCCAGCAATGAGGAAACTGAGACGCACATCCACCTGGCACAGAAAGACCTAGTTGGCATCGTGCCGCTGGCTATGGTGAGAACATCGTCATTTCGGCGCTCTCTCAGGGAGCCGCTGGGTCTCTTCGGGGAGTTCTGGGACTGACAGATAAAAGAGGCAGGCGGTCATGCTTTTTAGTTGACTTTGATATAATGTAAAAGAAACCGTCTGGGTTGTCATGACCATTTTTTCGGTTTAGCATAATCTCATATTTTAAAAAGCAATGGTCCAGTAAAAATCTTGAAGACACGAGTGACCAGAATCAAATATTTTAAATTACAACTACAATTATTTTGATATTCTTAAACAGTTTGCATTCTACACTCTCAGAAATTTACTTATTTACTTAATTACTTACTTACTATATTACTATGAATATTGTGTACAAAGTGAACAGCTGAATAATTAAGACATGTAAATGTATGAATACATACACATACACATTGGGTGTATAACATGCACCCAAACACCTATATATATATATATATTATATAAGCATGCATACACACGTATACATACACATACTGTACATACAAACCCCTTATACACTGTACTGTGTATGCTCGCAAATTCATAAATGCATACATACAAATGCATACATACCCACATATGCCTATATTCAGACACTTGGCAGTGGAAAATAATTTAACTAATTAGAACATAGAATATATGAATAAAAGAAAAGTTACTAGTGACATTAACACCACTTATCTCTTAGGATACTACTTGTTTCCTTTAATATTAACATAAGCAAGAACTAAATGAAGGTGGTAACACACTAATCTGATTGCCGGATATCATAGTTTCTTGTCGAAAAATTAACAAACAATATATAAAATTATTTGAAACACTTAGAGTGCACCCCTAAGCTTGACCACTTAACCATTAAGAAGTTATAAGTCAGGATTGTTAATGATTTTATAGGGTTCCATATTTTAACAAATATCTTTTGTCTAACTAATATCTTATATCTTAGCTCTTCTAGGGGTAACACATAACTTAAACCAAATTTCAAATACAGGCACAGACTTCCATTTCTGTAAAACTGCCTTCTTTGCTAAGATCATACATAAAGAAACAGCTTGTGACACATATTTACTTCCTATGCCCGAAGTATCTCCAAAAATGCCCAGTTTTGGCCCAGGTGGCAAATTGATTTTATATGCTTCTGAGATAAATCAGTGCCTCGTTCTATTGAAATGTGATTACATAGAATTTCAAGAGATTGATGAATAGATATGTTTTCAAAACCAGTGACATATTTCCTAGCAAAAAAAAAAAACTGTAGATAAAATATCATATTTTAATTTAAGTTGACTAAATGAGCCAAATTTATTATCAATATATAAGTCTCTGTGGAATTTAAACCCTTTTGCTTCCATTGGGAGAAAATCTTGTCTTGTAAGCCAGGGGTAAAGGTGTGTTTTTTACAAATTGGGCTGTCCAGATATACAGTAGCCTCCATGTAGAAGATCCAAAAATGATTTAATATTTTAAGAAAGTTAATTATTACTATATTTTCATTATAAAAATTCATATATATTATGAATCAATATTTATTGGACTATTCAACAAAGCTTCTAAAGATGTCTTCCTACAGGAAGTTCTTTCTAACCAAACCCATTCTGGTATCTCTGTATTCTCTGGAGTTTGTCTCCACCAGGAAAGGAACTGTAAATTATCGGCCCAGTTGTAACATCTGAAGGAGAGAAGACTAAATCCTCCCTCTGCTTAAGTATCTTTCATGACCCCCAGGATATTTTGTTGTATGAACATGTAGACAGTGAAAATATATCAAAAGAAAGAACAGAGCTTCATTCATTCTTTTTTATCAACACACAACAACAACAAAAAAGCTGAGAAAATTGCATTGGTGTCCAAGACTTCATCTGGATCGGATTCAGAATGATGAGCAAAACATGAATTATCCAATTCATGAGTCCAATTGCACCAACACCTCCAAATCTTGTTTACTTCTTCATGGGCACCAACATTTTTCTTGGTAATATTAGCTATTTTGATTTATATGCTGTTGAATGTTTGGTGATCATATAAGCGTAAACAACTTCTGTCATTGCCGCCTGGTTTACACAGATCGTTTTCGCTTGTTTTGGATTAGGAATGTGCTGTACCATTTCAGAAGATTCATAACTGTGCCACCTAACGACAGTGTAAACAAAGATTGCTGTTATAAATGTCAATGTCGGGGAAGTGTTGTGTCGTGTAATGATGGAAAATGTCATCAGTGGAGGAGAAAAAGTTAATGTACTAATATGTACACTTTAGGTACTAATATGCACCCTTAATGGGGTAAATAAATTGCAAAGTTGTGCCTTTTGAAAGGGTACCACCCCTGTTTTTTCCTGTGAGTGTAAATTTTAACTAATATTCATTCATTTTATCTTTGACAAGAGTTTTTTTTTTTGTCAAATAAAATTAAGTGTGAATACTTGTCATGTGGCAAATGAATTCGATTTTTGGTCTAGTGAATGGTGTTTGATTAATCTTCAGAAGAAAAAAAAACTAAAAAAAATACTATAACTACATGTTTTTAGGTGGTCTAATCTTTTATGTTGGTCGATTAAAAGTTTTAAATCTAAATTAACCATGATTAAGTATTCATTTAAAGGAATCCCTATCCAATCTAAGGATCTCTCTTATTAAATCACATCTATTTTTAAGTTCACATTTAATAACTCACCAATACCTAACAACCGTTGTAATTCAAGAAAGTGTAACATTAATCTCTTATAATCATTATTAATCAGAACAATCAGTGCAGACGGAAACCATTTTAAGGACAGCTTGCAGGAAGGAAATGTGCTTATTGATGTAATACTTTATTATTTTTCTCTGATTAAGAACACCATTCAGCCTTGACGGTGCAGAAGAATATTCAGAGGTTGCTTTGCTATTTCTTCAGATATGTGCTATTGAGGAGTTCCAGAATAATTACATTTCATTATTTTATTGTAATTGTTCTTGAATCAAATTGGCTTGAAATGGTCCATTTTTAAAGAATGATATTTGAGTCATTTAAATGATTTTGTAGATAATTTTTTGTGTGTGCATATGAATACACTATCAATCATGACCTCCTTTCTTGCTAATTCTTGTGTAATAATTATTAATCATAAGGAAAAATAAATGCGAATATGCAGTCTCCAACTGGGATCTACACAAACATCAATGGGTCTATTAATGAGAATGACAATAATAAATATATAGCAATTAGATATGTCACTTAAACTCTTAACTCTTCATGGTTAAGTGTGCTGTAATATGTTAAAATGTTTACGTTTGTCTAAATAAAGCAGATCAATTTCCATCTCTCTTGACACACACTTCTTACATTTCTGAAATCAATAATGCTTTTTGTCCATTTGTCCATTCAATAATGGAATCAATTTGCTGCAGTCACTTGATTCTTTATGAATTCTTTCCGATATGTTCTCTGTCTCCAATAGTTTTCCATAAGGTTGCGTAATAATTTAACCTAATCTAAGTAATAGACAAAATGGTATCTCATTTATAGGTAATCCAACATATGATACCTCAACATATTTGCATTTTCGATGAGGTATTAGTGAAATACAACACCTGTGATGGTTTATTAATTAATCACCCTCCTGTGCCCTCTCATCTGAGACCCTGTTTGGCCATCTGAGGGACTTCAAAAGTCTTCAACAGCTGGGATTCAATGCTGTAGTGCTTGCTGTCACACTTCACTGTCCCCTCGCTAATCATTTTGCAGTTTCTGTGCCACTTGCTGCTTGTTGGTTCACCCCTAATTGTCTGGCACGTGGTTGTGGTATTTGAGGTCTAACGGGAGAGTTTTGGCAAGTATGAGGCTCTTGCTCCAGACTCTTTAGGGCAGAGTGAGTGGTTTGGCTATCGCTTAGCTCCAGACGAGGTCTCAAGTGGAGGAGCTCAGGGAGTCATGCATGACTAGGCAGAAGGACTTCTCTCAATTTTTGTGTTTTGGATGCTGAAGAGGCAATAGGTAATCCAACATATGATACCTCAACATATTTGCATTTTCGATGAGGTATTAGTGAAATACAACACCTGTGATGGTTTATTAATTAATCACCCTCCTGTGCCCTCTCATCTGAGACCCTGTTTGGCCATCTGAGGGACTTCAAAAGTCTTCAACAGCTGGGATTCAATGCTGTAGTGCTTGCTGTCACACTTCACTGTCCCCTCGCTAATCATTTTGCAGTTTCTGTGCCACTTGCTGCTTGTTGGTTCACCATGTAATTGTCTGGCACGTGGTTGTGGTATTTGAGGTCTAACGGGAGAGTTTTGGCGTGTATGAGGCTCTTGCTCCAGACTCTTTAGGGCAGAGTGAGTGGCTTGGCTATCGCTTAGCTCCAGACGAGGTCTCAAGTGGAGGAGCTCAGGGAGTCATGCATGACTAGGCAGAAGGACTTCTCTCAATTTTTGTGTTTTGGATGCTGAAGAGGCATCCGCTCTGTGTTTGCTGGTTTTTCATGTGCTAAATCGCTGGAGTTGAGCTGAGGTCTTGACGGTAACGTTTTATATGTAAATAGGCTACTAGGACTGTTCAATTAAAGATATTATTCAGATTATTTTAAGATATAATTACATAATATGCTTATTATTTAATCACATTATTTGCATATATCAGTATTTGCTGATAAAAGCCCACAAATATTGCAAGAGACAAAATATTTCTCACTAGAGGAAAATTATGCATTGTAGAGTTCATGTACTAGTTAAGTTGTAACTTGTGAATTTGTGTTAATCTTGTCATAATGCGTTATATTTTATATAATTTATTGTACTACATTTTGTAAAAGAAATTAATACATTTATTCAGCAAGAACGCATTAAATTGATTAAAAGTGACTTTTCCGAAATCATTATGACAGAGAAAACTGGTCCTAAAGGTTGGAAAGTTACATATCATGGAATTATGTATGGTTTAAATAACATGGAGTGTTAATTTGCGTAAATCTTGTATTAATGCATTACTTTTTATGCAATTCACTGTACTAAATTAGCAAGTTAACAGTCCTAATTAGGCCTGGGTTTACAATATCAATTCATCAATTTTAATCAGTCTTCATTTTGATGAACCAATATGATTTTTAAATCTCAAGATCTTTTTTTTTTAGTCTGTGCTGTTTTCTGTTGATGCGTGAACAAAACTTCACTAAAGATTACTTGCAGGCCACCTGCTATCCAATAATTGCAGTAAGCTTTGTGTTAGTCTCAACAGTAAGTCTCAACTACTCAAAATAATAAATGTTGTTTTGATGCTTTTTAAAGTGGTGTCAGTACCACACATATACCTAATATACGTACTCATCATCAAATTCAAAGCAAAGCTGAACTTTTGAGTTAAAAAGGTGTTGTAGCTGGATGACTTCCAGCCGTTACCTCTGCCTCCCAGGCAAACATCTAATTAAACTCCACTCCACATCCTTTCATGGGTTTTCAATCCTTTGATAAATGCTTTTCTATTGCTGTTCATTTCATGAATCAGCACATTAAAGAGGAAATCAGACAGCTGCATCGCTGCAGACAGGGCTCACCTGAACACTATTTTAGCTATCAACTGTCAACACTAAACATTATTTCCACAGATCTTCATTTGATAATCCAGATTTGACTTTACTCACCCTTCTTAAAAGGGTGTCTGTTTGGGTTGTGAATTCACTGTCTAAAAATCCTCCCAGGTTCCTGGCTGGTCTAACTTGAATTAGTGTTGTCAAATCCAACTAGTAACATCCGAGTAGTGATGTTGGGGTCAGTCGATACAGCCTGGCTGATGATGAAGAGTTCGGTCTTTGCAAGATCATCTGGAGATTGCGTTCTCAGGAAATGTTTTCTGCAGACATGGTGGGGAGCCTGGAAAATCTGTGTGCCTGTTTAAGTGGGCTCAGTGAGCTGGTGGGTGGCAAGACCAAAGCCATATAAACCAATGATATTAGTATGAAACAGTATATATATTGTATTCAAAGGATATTTTAATGTATATATTCATTATTATTGATGCATAATCTGTAGGGAATTCTTGGTAAAGCTAGGTAACAATACATTATACATGAAAGATCTCATTTAATTATTTTCTATTTTTTATTGTATCTTTTTAATTCAAAAGATATGATTTTTCATAACAGTTTCAGCATAGGAACAATTTATGACTCTATCTATCCATCCGTCCATCAATCCGTCAACATTCCTATCAACCAATTAGATTTTAAGGCTTGACTTGATTTTGATTGGCATTCACCTCAACCTATTATTTTCCTCTAATTTTTAAGGAAGGATCATATGTTGTTCCAGTAACATGTCCCACCTACAAAATCACTTCCCATGTTAAGCTTTCCTCTGACGTAGGCCAGTGTCTTGACATTGAAGGACCTGTACTTTCTGGGTGATTGCGTAATAAGAATAAACCTGTTCCTTACTCCAGTGAATCATTTAATCATTAAAGTTCTGGATACAAATCATAAAAAACCTGGCCACCGGAAGCTGTAATTCATTTCGAACAGCCCCGGGCGAAAACCAGAGAGGTGAACGTGGGATCCAATAGCCATTGTACTGAGAGAGGCACCTCAGTTAAAATGCTAATCCACTCATGGGCCAGTGTGGGAGTTTCCCCTGAGCCAAGCGCTCCGGCGGTCGGATGTCAGATGAAGCGCTGTGATGTACTGCTACCGACCTTTCCTCAGACGCGCTTCCTGGAGGAGGTTACGAGCCCCCCTGTAGGAGCTGATCTTTGGATGAATTAAGCGGAGCGTGAAGAGCCCGGCGCAGCGAGGCAGTGAGATACCGCCTCGGCCCGAGTGAGTCCCACACCGAGGGTCACTGTAATCTCGATTAATTACCTACAACAGATGGCCTCCAATGAGAGAGAGACAGCTCAAGGCTGTGTTGGCAAGAGTGTTGCCTCAGCTTTGCTTTACATCAAGCTTTCATCAGTAATTAGTTTTAATTAGGCTAACATGCTACATTTTCTTTGAGCCGTGATATGGAGCTAATAGGGTTATGAGGGGTAGAAATAATCCTTTTAAACGCAGTAATCTATGAGTGACCTCTGCGCAGGTCGCAGGTTTTGAACGTAAATAATCAGAAATGATTCATAGCTCCGGTGCCGTCCGTCTATATTTATGGATTATTAGCTTTCTTGGCCCGTATCTGTCTTCTCTCGCTCTCTTTCTTATAAGTTGGTGCATATTTTTCAATTAATGGTGTCCTTCCTGTTAATCAATTTGAACAAAAGGACGTTTAATAGCTTCTCTAAAGCTCAGTAGCTCAACTGCGCTGCGACAGACCTCTGGGACAGACCGAGAGAGAGAGAGAGAGAGAGAGAGAGAGAGCGCATCAAGGGACAGATGAAGAGAGCTGAAGTTTTATGAGAAAATTTTCCACTTTGAAAAACATACAGTGAGAGCGGTGGAAAGGCTCTCAGGTGTACCTCGGCTGCCTGACAGAGACTGAATTTGTCATCTATTTCAATACCGCGTGGCAGAAATGAGGAGAGGAGTGGAACAAGGGATGAAAAAGAGAAAAAAATCAGCCGAGCCTTATGAGTGAAGAAAGGTGAAGATGAAAGATATTTCCACCCCTGTGTGTGTCTCCCGTCCAGTGTGCGTGTAGTATGATGTGTTGTGTGGGTCATGTGAAGATAGATCTGCCGCTCGGTAATTGAGGCAGATCAGATTTGTCAGCACAGCAGGAGGCTGTTCTCTGAGCTGACTTGTGCGCGCACACACACACTCATGCAGTGATTTTAGCATTGATTAGCCCAGTGCCTTCATTATTACAACTGCATCACAGACAAATAAAGTGGAAGATGACAATATTACACACTCCAATGATAAAGAAACACGATATTGAAATTAATCCAACAAGATCTGTCTTTCTAATAACTCACCCACATTTGTAACTGATTTAAGACTACATGGGAAGCACACAAACACCCCCTTCCAACCCTACAAAGCTGCATCAAAAAACAGTATTATAGGCAGTTTGGGGTCTGTAAGATTGTTTTTTTTTTGTAAGCTGTCTCTTAACTTCACAAGACTATTTGATTCAAAATAGTACAAAAAAAACTGTTATCTATTTTAATATATTTTAAAACATAATTTATTGTGATGAAAATTTTCAGCATCATTACTCCTTCAGTGTTACATGATCCATCAGAAATCATTCTAATATGCTGATAATTGTCAGTGTTAAAAACAGTGTATTTCAGGATTTTTTGATGAATAGACATTTCTAAATTTATTTGAGATATATATTTTTGTAACATTATAAATGTCTTTACTGTCTTTACTTTTTATCATTTTAATGTGCCCATTGCTGAATAAAATTATTAATTTCTTTAAAAAATCTTATTGACCCCAAACTTTTTAACGGTAGTTTAAGAGGGGCTGTATTTAAAAAATAATGCATGAATGATTTTTATATATAAAAAAACTGCTATGAAATAATAAGTTGGTGTAACCACACTTTGTCTTTAAAAATAAATTTTAAAGTAGTTTTTAAGGTTGTTGCAAGTATCTTTGAGAACTTACCAGTTATGAATTTAGACTTTAGTATAAATTCTTTCTGTCTCTTCATGCAATCTCAGATTGACTGGATGATGGTAAGATCAGGTCTCTGTGAGGATCAATCTGCCTTTTGTAGGACTCCTTGTTCATAAAAACAGTCTCACTGGATTATTATAATATTTGCAAAAAGAATGTTGTGAAACCTAAAATTGATATTTCCTATTGATGCATCAAAAGAAAAAAATAACCTTCTTAAAACAAACATTTTAATGTGTTTAGACTTACACAGTACAATATGTAGTAATACAGTACTGGTGCAATATTTTATTCAATAAGTATAAAATATAACCCAGGATCAATCTTCGTTCAATTGACTTGATCAGCTTTAATCTACATGCATCTGTGCATAGGATATCATACAGTCTATAGAGTCTCACTGAAGTCATGTTTTATTGAGAATCTATAGCAGAAGCATGTACCATGATTAATGTTAAATGGACTCTAAGTTAACTGTGAACCCTGCTCCACAGCCGATTTCATTGGTTAACTAGATCACGCAGTCACATGTCAAGAAAAATGTAGTCTTCACTGATTTTGTTCAGAATTCAGAAAATTAATGAATTTAAGCATGCATAACAAATGTAACAAATATAAGAGCATCATGAGTGACATTTGCATTGGACAGTGGACTTTCAAGTTTTTGTCCTGTCTTGAAGTCTGTTTAGCAATAGTTTGCAGACAAAACTACTAATGCCATTGTACACATTTGGCATATTTTGAGCTGCAGGAATAAAGCTGAACTCACAAAAACACTCTCTAGTATGTCAACTAAAAAGCTGTGGCTGTTCACCACTCTCTGTTTTTATGGTTAAATGGGCTTTCACAGAGCAGCAAGTTCCTGCCCCTGATGTGATGGTCCACTCTCATGAAAGTCATTTTTCTCTTGGCTCAACATCCAGTGTTGCCAGCTGCACATTAATAACCAGTAAAGATAACATGTGCTTCCAGCTTAGTGCAATCACACAAACACCCCCTTCTACCCCTACTGCATATTCAGACAGTAGAATGCAAAAAAAAAAACAGAATGTGTTTGTTGCTTTTTTAGAACAGATGTGCTTGGAAGCATATAAATGCAGAGTTTGCAGTGGATGTTCTCTGGAAAGCATAGCATGTGATTTGGCATTTAAATGCACCAGGTTTGTGGTGTGGTTTGTGTTGTGTGGAGGTCTTCAAGGTTTGAGTTCACTGTTGTGGTGCAAAGGTGAAATATTGTGCAATTTGGTAGCTATTTTTGAAACACCGAAACACTTGTTTTGTTCAACCTGTATTCTTAGTTTGTGTGGTGTTCACATACAGCCAGAACTGGAATAGTGAAATACACAGAGGTTCTTCTATTTTTTTTCCTTTCCTTTCCTTTACTTTACTTTACTTTACTTTACTTTACTTTACTTTACTTTACTTTACTTTACTTTACTTTACTTTCCTTTCCTTTCCTTTCCTTTCCTTTCCTTGTTCCTTTTCCTTTCCTATCCTAACCTATCCTTTCTTTTTCACATCCTCCTCCTTTCCTTTCCTTTCCTTCTCTTTTTTCTCTTTCCTGCTCTCCTCTTCCCGTAGGCTTTGATTTAGACTATGCAAGTGTATCATATTACATTTCTTAGCATGCTGTGACACACATTCTTTCCACAATGACAACTCTGAAATATGAATCCCTAGTGCCCAATCCATTAGTCTCTCTCTCCTCCTCTCTTTCTTCCCTCTCGATCACTTGCTCTCTAGTTGAATTAGCATGATAAAGTGCAGTAGTTAATTGGAGCAGCCATGGAGTTCATATGTGCCATAACGCAGGTAATGTTAATGAACAGGGCTCTCGAGCGCTGATGAATAATGTCCTATTCACACACATTTCTTATACTCAGTTCATCTAAATCCTGGTGTGCAATTCACAAACATCTTAAATGAGATTTTTCATTTTTAAATAAGAGCGAACATTGTCACATACTCATCAGTGTTTGTCTGTGTGCGCAAGTCGGTCAAAAACACTCTTGTGCATCAGGTGCTCCATTATTTTCTACGATGAGCACTTCAGAAATCTTAAGCAAATTGATGCAAGGATGCACATTGATTCAAAACTCCTTCAAGCTTAATAAAGATGCAGTTTAGCCGTTTCATCCTTTGATCACAACACAATTCATGTTGTCTAAAATCATATCCTGTTTCCTGCATACAAAAGCACACCAATAATCCAAACAGGAAATGATTTTCCACTCCGTCAAAGAGCGAGAGTCAGCGAGAGAGAAAAAGGCCTCAGTGAATCTGCTGCCATAGCATCTAAATCTGCCCTCTATTTAGTTCTCATTTGTTTGTTTGATTATTTATTTATGCATTTATTTGTGTTCACACTGTGCTTTCGCCAGCATCTCGAGTGACGGACTGAAGAAAAAGGAGCTGACAGCCGCGCCTGAGGCAACAAGAGACGATGTTACCGCACGTATGTGTATATGTGTGTGTGTGCGCGCGAACCAGTTGTGGCAGAATATGTGAAAGGATGAAAAGAGAATGACAGCAATTATTCCAGCCCACACAGCTCACTGGTCCCCTCCTAATGCGATCCCGCCGCAGAGCTCCTGTTCCGCTGTTGCACCTCTCTGAATGCCAGACCAAGACACACGCAGAATATTAACATCGCTGATACTGAGTGAGATTTTAGATGCAATTTCAGATCTGTTTAGTGACTGGAACATCAGAACACAACTGAGAAGGCATATTCATTTTAGCGACGCTTTTTCAGTGAACTCGTTCAAAAACTGATTCAGTTGAGGTATTACTGAGTAGTGTTTATACAGTCAATACAATCATGTCTTTGCATTGAACTTTTTAAAGAAGTTTAAATAGTGGACAAGTGCAATGATTCTGCAATTATTAAACGTATATAACCAAATTCAGTCTGTGTTCTCCAAGCCCGCGATTATTTGATCAAAAATACAGCAAAAACTATAATATTGTGATGTGTTTTTGCGATTTAAAAAAACTGTTTTGTATTTGAATGTATTGTAAATTGTAATTTATCCGTGTGATGTAAAGCTACATTTTCAGCAGTCATCACTCCAGTCTTCAGTGTCACATGGTCCTTCAGAAATCATTCTAATATGCTGATTTTCTTCTCAAGAAACATTTCTTCTTATTATCCGCTTAATATTTTTCATAGAAACTAATACAACATATCCACGATTATTTGATGAAAGTTCAAAAGAACAGCATTTATTTAAAAACTTTTTGTAACATAATAAACGTCTTATTTATTAATGCACCCTTGTCAGATAACAGTGTTAATTTTAAAAAGTACTATATCGTTTATGTTTTAAACAAATATCAACAGTAAAGTGATTGACATTTTAAGTAAAGTAAGTGAAGTAAAGTAAAACAAAATATTTTGCTAACACTTTATTTTAGGGTGTCCTAAAATAATAAAACATGTAAATAATAAAACATGTAACACATGTTACATGTACTTACTATTATAATAACAATAAATTATGCATAATTACACGCAAGTAACCCTAAGCCAAACCCTAATCCTAACCCTAACCATGTAGAAAGTACATGTAGTTAATTAATATTACTCAGTACTTACACTGTAACAAGGACACCTTAAAATAAAGTGTAACCAATATGTTTTATATATTTTACTTGAGAATATTATTATCATCCCTTCTTTTTTAGACTATAAAAATTTTATTATAAAATAGAATAAAAAGTAATTTTGTGACTTACTCAATAATTAGGAAAAAATCTGATTAAAACAGTGAAAAGCATAAAATTCCTTCAATAAATTGGGCTTAAATCATAAAATTGATGTTGGTCAATGTGTTTCTACTTTAAACAGCATGGTATCGATATGTGTTGGCCATTAATATTTTTTATGATTTAAACCAGAATTATTAAAGACTTTTTTTAACCGCTTGACTGTTTTTAATTCATGAGTTATTGTACTCATGTTTCCAGTGAGCACCAGAGGTCATACATAAGGGTAATTTTTTTTGAGATTAAGATTTATACATCATCTGAAAACTGAATAAATAAGCTTTCCATTGATTTCCAAGATTTTCCACAACTATTTGAAAATCTGGAATCTGAGGGTGAAAAAAAAAATCTAAATATTGAAAAAATCGCCTTTAAAATTGTCCAAATGAAGTTCTTAGCAATGCATATTACTAATCAAAATTAAGTTTTGATATATTTACGGTAGGAAATTTACAAAATGTCTTCATGGAACAAGATCTTTACTTAATATCCTAATGATTTTTGGCATAAAAAATCAAAAATTAAGTTTTGATATATTTACGGTAGGAAATTTACAAAATGTCTTCATGGAACAAGAGCTTTACTTAATATCCTAATGATTTTTTTTACATAAAAGAAAAATCGATAATTTTGACCCATACAATGTATTGTTGGCTATTGCTCCAAATATACCCCAGCGACTTAAGACTGGTTTTGTGGTTCAGGGTCACATATATTTTTATACTCCTGTTGCACACATTTTCTAAATTCTATTTGCAATTCATATAAGAAATATCGAAAAAGTTCCCATTTGTAGGCCAGCAGATCTACTGATAGAATATATGATTTTTGTTGCTGCCCACTGTGTCCTCTGTTATTGAGTGTTTACTACCAAATCGTGTATGTCCAGTGTGAGTGTGTGTGGTTCAGGTTCTTGCAGGATGAGCTTGGTTGAGCTGCAACAGTATAGATTTAAACAGAGCGGAGAGCTGAAAGGGAAGAGGAGCACTGGCATGGATCAGAGGGCAGAGGCAGGGAGGTTAGGTCCCATCGGAGGCAGCCCTGCCGTAGGTGACAGGCCCAGCTTCGATCTGTCTGTTTAAACTCACAGAGCCTGCTCAGAAGCTGTCTTCCTCCTGGCACATACTTTTTCAACACTGTGTTAACTTGTGAAAGGCATCGGTTTCTCATCCACCTTGTTATCCATCCGTTTAATCCATAATTTAATCAGTTAATCCATAATTCATTCAGTAAAGGATGAGATCACTGCTTATTTAATGTGAAGCATTAATTGCTGGTTCTAAACTACAGTGGGCCATTTGTATCCGAAAAGCTTGAAAGGAAGAAAATTGAATCTTTTGTGTAGCAGGATGAAGAGCAGAATGGAAAAATCGAAGAGGAGAGGGTTTAAAGGGGAAAGTAGAAAGATATGTCTTTGTTGCATTTAATATAAAAAACCATGGGGAAAACAAATCAGGGCGGCAGGAAAATGATGCTGAAATGTTTGGAAAGGCCATGCCCTGAATGCACAAGTCAACGCTGAGATCATGACCTGAGATTGATCCTGTGGAGATGGTCAAGATACAAGAGAGGAGAGCTGTTCTTGATCTCACCTCTGACTGTCTTACACATAACATACTTCCCTCAAAGTTTTTTGTATTCAACATGATCATCTTCTCAGTGTATCAACCCAAAACCTTCATGAATCCTGAAGTAAAAAACATGACATACAAGCCTTAAGCGGTCAAGATGGTCAACCAGTTTGTAATGCTGCTGTTTTTATTTTTTCAGAGAAAAACATTGACCATGTTTCAGCCATGTTTGGAAGGATGTAAATAAAACAGCTCATACAATTACACATAATGCTATTATTACTTTAGGAAATTCATTCAGTGTCTATAATTCATTAGTTAGAGAGGAGCAGGACAGGAGCATTACCATAAATGTGTGTATTATATTTTATATTTATTATATTTGTACCTGTTGGTGATGTATTATTTAATGCATAAACCTGTCATGAAAAAAAAGTATTTATGACAGCTGTATTACTGTTTAATGTTTATATTTTAACTATATGTTGGAGTATAATTATATAATTAGAAAGTTTGTATAAAAACTGCCTTGCATGCACAACACTCATACACTCTTTTATTTGAGTGTTTATTATATCTAAAAATAGATAGCAATTGAATTTAATAATTCTGTCTTCTGTTATTAATTTCAACCTTTAAAGGGGTGGTTGACTGTTTTTTTTCAGTATTTTTTTATTTCAGTATTTTTTCTAGGCTTGATTGTGTTTATGGGGTGCAGTCTAACATGTGTTAATGCTTCATTTAAAAAAAAAAGCATTCTTTTTCACATAATTTACCTTTTTTCCACACTGCTCTGTCCCTTCTATAAACGCGCTGATGATTTCCTGGTTTTAAGAAGCCACTCCCTCAGAAATACGCAATGGGCTCTGATTGGTTATCTGGCCCAGTGTGTTGTGATTGGCTAAACTGCCTCTAGTGCGCGTCTTTTCCCGGAGCGGGGTGTGTCTGGGTTTGTGACGTCACAAACCCGGGAAGTAACTTGTTGTAGTCCTAAACGAGCCGTTTTTGTAGGCATTAAACTGCCATAATTTTAAAAGACGATATCTCAGTTTGCATTGAACTTTCAGCGTTGTAACTTTGCAGATGTTGTTTATGTTCAAACAGCAACATTTCACACTATCTAATGTTAAAAAAGTGAAATCGCAATCAACCACCCCTTTAATGTTTACAAAATCATTTGAGAGATATTTTTGTCCTGACATATAATTTATTTACTTAAAATGTTTCCAAATAAATCAATCTCAGATTTAACTATTCAATGTTGGAATCAAATGGAATTAAGAGCTTGTGATTTAGAATCAAATCAAATAGTTAAAATGTTTCAATACCCATCCATAAGCTGTGGCCAAGTTGCTGGTAGTCCAACTACTCTAATCAACCACTTAAACAAGATTGGACTAGTTAATGATCACAAAACAACCAGCTAAAAACCACATACAATCTTATAATGCTCTTTTTAAAAGAGCCTTTTCCACCTTTTCCAAAATTAGGAGTTTATATCTCACAGTGTGACTTTATATCATGATTACATCTTTGTTTCCAATAATTGCAACTTTATATCTTACATTGTGACTTTACAATCTCACAAATTGTTACAATATCAAACAGTTCAACTTAATATCTCAAAGCTGCGACTTTATATCTTACAATGTGACTTAATTTATTAGTTTAAACTTTATCTCATAATTACCTTTTGTATTTTCCATGAGGGTTTTTTTTTCCTGGAGGAAGTGATTTAAGTGTCTCTTTGAAACCATGATATATATGAAATGTTTAATTAACCTAATTGTAGATGTTGCATTACATGGAAACAAGGCCCTGATATATGATTTATACAAACAATCATATTTGTGTAAAATGCTAATCAAACACTAGAGCAGTGGGAAATGATGTATTAGCACTACCTGAGATTTCTAATCATTAGTAACTATCTCGACACCCCCCATTCATCCAACAGAGAAAACAGAAGTCTGGCATTCACACACACACACACACCCCTAGTGAAAAATAAATGTACATTTGCATTACATTTACATTTAGACATTTAGCAAACGCATTTATCCAACGCGACTTACAAATGAGGACAATGGAAGCAATCAAAATCAACAAAAGAGCAATGATATGCAAGTGCTATAATAAATCTCAGTTAGCTTAATGCAGTACACATAGCAATGTTTTTTTAAATCATATAATAAATAAAAAGAAAACAGATGGAATAGAAAAAGAATAGAGCAAGCTAGTGTTAGAGGCCTTTTTTGCTTTTGTTAATCAGAAGAAGTCAGAAAGAAAATAAAGAAAACAAGCAGTTAGTAAATAAATAGAGTGCAACTCTAAAAGGGGCAAGTTTTTTTCTTTTTTATAAAGAACATAATTAGAATAGAGAGTGCTAGAGTTAGAGGGTCAAATAAAGATGGAAGAGATGTGTTTTTAGCCGATTCTTGAAGATGGGACTGAGTTGGGCAGGTCATTCCACCAGGAGGGAACATTTAATTTAAAAGTCTGAGAAAGT
>NW_015662932.1:316251-319155 GCF_001515625.1 Sinocyclocheilus rhinocerous
AGTTTTAGCAATGTGGTCTGAGAAAGTCAGCTGATCATCAATCATAACTATATACATATAATAATAATTTTTGAAGGAGTTATGGTTGATGTGCCTAACTGAATGGTGAAATTGTAATGAAACAATGGGTTTGATGGAACCACAAGCAGTTCTTTCTTGGCAAGTTTGAGTTGAAGATGATGGTCCTTCATCCAGCAAGAAATGACTGTCAGACAAGCTGAGATGCGAGGAGCTATCGTCGGATCATCAGGATGGAATGAGAGGTAGAGTAATAGGATCAAGTGGACAAGTAGTAGGATGATTAGAAAGGATGAGTTTGGAGACTTCTGCCTCAGAGTTGTTAATTTTGTTATAATAGTATGTCCTTTTAGCAGTGGAGACATAGAGAAGGAAGAGAGGAGTGACTGATACACATTAAAATCAGTAGTATTTTTTTATTTGCGCCACACCCTTTCAGCAGTCCTGAGCTTAGAACGATGCTCGCGGAGAACATCAGACAGCCAAGGGGCAGAAGGGGTGGTACGGCCTGGCCTGGACAAGGGGCAGACAGTGTCTAAACAAGATAAGAGTGGAGCAGAAAATATCAGTAACACTGTTAGCATCAAGAGATGCTAACTGTTTAGGGGGAGGAAGCGAAGATGAAATCCCAATGACATGTCCATGCTCACTCAGCCCAACAACTAGTGTCGATAAGGGATGAATGAAGCAACTCATCTTATGATCCTGTAGCTGTATAAAGGCCATATAATGTATGTCTGTGGATATTGTTTGTATTGTATGGTGTCATATCATTTTAGTAAACAAGGCCGCTGTATGAGTTCTCACCTAAGACTATGGCACAGAGGCAATATCACATTCGGTGTATTGATATTTGTTTGTTCCTTCACCCCTTAAATGTGTCTTAAGTACTTTAATAATGTGATTTTAACATCGGCCTAAATATAGGCTACAGTATGTTCAGTGAAGGGGGCTTGATAAGTCAGTCTCTCCTCACCTTATACTTTTATGAGCTCTGAAATTCACCAACAATCTGTTTTGCTGTACTTTCTGGGGTCGGTTGCACCAGCTGGACGTACACCCGGTTGTAAGACTAGGCTGGACGTAAATGGCGCTTTAAGTCGTGCGTAGAATTTATACCCGTTGCACCATCTCGGCTTAGTGCTACGTCTGACACTAAATCTTACGCCTAGTCAGAGGTAGGTGTAAAGTGAAAAGTCATGATTTGAAAGTAGTTACAAAAGTAAAGATATGTAAACAACATATAGTCATGGATTTGAAATGGTGAAAGAAATTCACGAACTTGATCAGAAGGTTTATTACTTTAGTATGTTCCCAATACACTCCACTGCACCTGTACCAACACACTTTTTTCCATTAATGGTTCTTTAATGTAACGTACGGACAACGACAACGTTGCACTTGGAAATGTAGACTGCAGCTCTTTGCTGTCAAAATATTATGAATTATTAAACAAATTATTAAAATTATCCTGACCAGCCCTCAAAACTACACAAAAAGTTAAAATGTCAAATAAATTCAGAGACATTAACTGAAAAATAACAAAATGTATTAAAATAATTTAAATTCATACATCACATATAAATCCGCAGGATACTGCGAGACCGTCAAACCACCAAAACATTTCATTGCATTTTACATTAACATTTGTGCAGTGCATTGAAATGATGAAGTGTGCAGAGACAATGGGCAGAGATGTTACGGATGGTTTTATTCCTTCCGCATGCACTGAAACTTAAGCAGTACGTTCACATTCTTCCACCAACTAACGGAACTGTCTGTGTTTTAGTGCATAGAATAAAACGGTGCGTTTCCACTGGCACGTAGCGAGCGCAGCGGAGCAAGCGTTTTCAATTAATTCCTATGGAAGTTGAGCTTAAACGCTCACGCGGTGTATTATGGGATTGAAAGCGGCGTGGAGAAAGCATTGACAGCGGCTGAGAGCGTCAAAAAGATTGGCCATTCATCAACTTTATGCAAATGTCGAGCGAAAAACGCCGGGCAACAACCAATCGCTGTGAAAGGAGGAAGATGAAATGTAAACAGGGTGTTTTTCAGAGGCGTGCTCTGCCCTAAATTTGCCACGCCCCAAAGAAGTGGTGTTGTAGCGTTGCCAGCAGCACTGAGCGCAGATTTGACGCTGTAGTGGAAACGCACAGTTAGACTTTTCGGCGATTCGCAGTCTTTAAGTCCATATAGCCTAATTTGTGCTGTCATTGATGGAAAAAAAAAGCTGTTTACTTATAGTAGTATCTGTAACAGTATATAAAGACTACAAAGTAACCGCAGTTTTACACAGCGCATGTCTACTTTGGTGGCGCATCTGGTAAAGCGAGTGCACGTGTGTGGCAGCGACCCGGGTTCGAATCCAGTCCGCAATGTTTCCTTCAGCCAAAGTACAAATGTCTGTGTCCAATGTTCCACTGATGTTCTCTGGATAATTCAGTTGACTGTATGCTGGGGGTGTTAGTAAAAGGCAATTTCTTAAGCTGTGCCATAAAGGTTCATTTATTGCATTAGAAGCACACAATAATTGTGCAGTTAGCACACTTCAAGTTTACTTGGAATGCCATTGCAATGCATTTTAAAGTCACTAAAAGTAAGGGATAGTATTAATGTATGTTCAACACTCTTACAGTGTAATTGAATTGCAATTGTAATGTCACCAAAATACATTTGAAGTTTATGCTGAATGAATTCTGCATTTCAAAAATTAAATAAAAGAGTGGATATTTAAAGTGCACTTAAGTATACTTGGAATACTGGAGTTCCACTTTAGCACAAACAAGTATATTTAATACAACTTTAGTTGAACTTCAGCACTGCTTTTGCACAACTAAAATGCATTTAGTACAAAATTAGTTGTTCCAATTTAACAGACTTTAA
>NW_015662932.1:321794-323835 GCF_001515625.1 Sinocyclocheilus rhinocerous
TGTCGAGATCACGAGAAAATTAAGTCGTTATAACGAGAAAACAACTCTCGTTATGTCGAGATCACGAGAAAATTAAGTCGTTATAACGAGAAAACAACTCGTTATGTCGATATCACGAGAAAATTAAGTCATTATAACGAGAAAACGAGAAGGAAAAAAAATAATATTGCATGGCCGCTTAGTATACTTAAGTACTATAACTAAATTACAGAAGTTCTATTTTTTCACTAGGGACACACACGCACACAGCCCCTGTCTGTCCCATTGGCTCCCTGAGTCTGAGCTTGATTGCTCCGCTCTTGGTAACTGCAAAAAGTCGTCTTGTTTAAATTCACCAGGGTTGCCAGGCCCTCCCATCTGACCCATTGATCTGGGTGGATTGCAGGTGTGGTATTCATGAGAGCGGCTGGGGATTTGTCCTATAAAGATAAAATATAGCCCTGCTACTGACTGCCATGTTTTATTCAGAAGCTCGTCTCCCTCAACTTCACCGACCGGGTACCAAAACTATTCAAAGTCTTATTTTCATCTTATTGTCTCTATTTCCGTCTCTCACTTTCTCCCTTTCTACTGTTACACAAAGCAGCAATGGCACAAAAATGTACCACACTTTAAAGGGATAGTTCACGCGAAAATGTAATTCTGTCATTATTTACTCAGCCTCATGTTGTTTCAAACCTGTATGACTTTCTGTCTTTCTGAATTTCTTGAAGGATTAGTTCACCCAAAAATGCAAATTTGCTGAAAATGTACTCACAATCAGGCAATCCAGGATGTAGATGAGTTTGTTTTTTCATCTGAACAGATTTGGAGAAATGTAGTATTATATCCCTTGCTCACCATTGGATCCTCTGCAGTGAATGGGTATGATGGGAGTGAGCGAATTACCATAAAAGTATAAAATGTAAATGATTTGGTCACAAATTGGACTGTTGTGGTTCCTTACTACAAGTAAAAATTGTGAATAGGACGATTATCTTTTGCCACTTATAATAATATGTTTATGTTGTTGTTTTTTTGTCTTTAATTCCCATTCAGTGTAATTGCTTGGGGGAAAAAAGCAACCAGAACATTCTTCAAAATTTCTACTTTTGTTTTGCAGAGAAGAAATAAAGTCAAACAGGTTTGAAATGACATGAGTTTGAGTAAACAATGACCAAATTTTCATTGCAGGGTAAACTATCCCCTTAAATTCAATACAAATGACCTTGACTAGTGTGACATATGTTGGTGAAAATACATAAGCCAAAAAAAAAAAAACTATTCAATCTTTAAAACCTGAAGCACTTTTGTAAACTCATAGTGCGTTTTTAAATGGCTTCCGCTCAGTTTAGTGCACAGGACTGATGATGAAACGTACTGTTGATATTTCACCAATTAAATCACTCAGTTGGGGTGGCCTTGTTGCTCATCTGAGGACAACATTAATTTATAGAGTGAGCTGAAAAACACTGCAGTTACCAAATGAAATCTAATCAGGGCTTGGCTTTTTGTGCATCCACTCTTTTCTTCAAACACAGAATTAAAGCTCAAATTATATGCAGCTTGTCTCAGCAGTCAAATCCAATTAACGTGTGTGCTTTGCTGAGTTAATGTTGGCGGTAAGGATTGCAAGAGAGTTTTATACAGGTAATAAGCTGCTGCCTGGTTTATAGGGTGCAACACGGACACGCCACATAAGCTGTCAAATAAACATGTATACAAGCTTCTGATGACTGTGAACAGCTGACATAAAGCTGAAGTATTCTTACACCAAATGCTGTTGCTGGTCATTACAAGCTTGTTTAAAACTATAGAGCGTACACACAGGCATGTTTGCATATTTTTGATGAAAAATGTTAACTTATAGTCGTGGGGTGTTAACTTGTGTCTCAAAGCTAATATAAGTGTGTATATATTCAATTCAATTCAAGTTTATTTGTATAGCGCTTTTCACAATGCAAATCGTTGCAAAGCAGCTTTACAGAAAATTTTAGTTTCTACATTATATTATATTTGGCTCATTTACCATATATATATATATATATATATATATATACAT
>NW_015662932.1:328339-331771 GCF_001515625.1 Sinocyclocheilus rhinocerous
TATATATATATATATATATATATATATATATATGGTAAATGAGCCAAATTTCAATAGTAAAACCTAAAAATCCAAAATTAAAATGATTGAATTGTTCTACACGTTGATCATCTAAAGAAAGAGTGAAATAAACAATAATAAACCTTTTAGTATTGATTTCTATCTTTTATTTTAAAAATATGAATTATATCTGCCATTTAGTTGTGGCATCATACTTGCCAGTTTTCTCTCTAATAAACTTTTTTTTTTTTTCCCCTTTCCAAAAGTTAGTGTACTGGTTTATCAAGGAGACAACAGTGTCAGTGATGTGTTGAAACAACAAAGAAAAATCAAGGAAAATATCACTTGTGAATATTCTTACAGCATTATTTCCAGTCATGCTCCTGTGTTGTGAACACATTTTTGGACATTGTTAGTAGAAAAAATGAGCAAACTTGTGAAAGTAATGTGTTTTAACATAGTTTAACAGTGTCAAAATTTGAAGAAACACAGAAATGTGTTTGGTGTTGCCAAATGTGGCACAGAAGCACTTCTGAAGTGGTGTTTGGTTATCTTTTAACAGTTAAATGCTGCACAGAGGTGGCATAAATGCATTTACACAGCAAATGCATAAAAAACACCACTCCCAAATGCAGAAATCTGACTCCAGAAGTAATGATGATGTTGATGACTTTAAAGTTGCTTTTTTCCCCAGGTTTACAGTGCATATGATACCTAATTGAGCTTGATATGCAAATTCAGAAGGAAAAAAAAACTAAACAAATAGGTAGATATAGTTTCAGTCTTCTTTGTTCATTAGATGCCTAACAAAGCCATGTAAGGTCTATTAAGTAATTGATTGTACAGTAATCTGTGTAATTGCAAATAGTGAAAAGACGTGCTGGATGTGACACTGTATTCATTGTAATTTTGTTCCTGAGATGAGGAGAACATGAAATTGAAGTCCAGTGTGAGACATGTCTTCATTAAAGAACAAACTCTGGCTCACATTCAGTGACTTCATGTTGTAATACTTGCACACGGTTACACAAGCGCATGCACTCACATGTGCATGTACATACACACATTCAGTAGTTCTTTCTGCTCATTGATCTCTCTCTCTCTCACACACACACACTGCTGGAGTCTATCAGTTTAGCGGTGATTGGTCTTATTTTGCTGCAAATCTTGTTTCAAATTTCGAGTTTGAGTTTAAAAAATATATAAAGTTATTTTGTAGTTACATTCTATAGAGGAAATTAAATTATTTCTTGATTTTTGTGGGTATATTAGTGTCTTGTATAATTGCTATGAATGTAATGCATTAAGACATATAATAATATAAATGTCATATGTATTCTTTTTTTAATATAATGGTATGTGATAATTGTCACGGTGCTTCTGTGTGGAGACGAGGAACGCGGAGACGAATGAGAGTCACGAAGAACGGTCTTTATTAACCCAAACATGGGGTAACACAGGGCAGGCAGGAACACACACGGAGCACATAGTATAGACGACACCGGATAAAAGAATCAAGGAACAGACAACACTTTAAATACTGAACTAAACGAGGGTATTGAACGGGACACACCTAAACCAAATGAGAACATGGGGAGAAAAACACAACAAAACAGGAATACAAGTCTGACAATAATGTCAATAATATTCTAATTTAAATCAATAAATAATCAATTACATTTAGCATAAAGACAAGGAAGCCTATTTTAGCACAATTATATTATTATTTTGAATTGTGACATTATATATATATATATATATATTTATTTATTATTAATAAGCAGCAAATTAGGAGTTTGAGGCAGAAGTCATAGTTAATGGATGGTTAATAGCAAGAATTGGACTTTAAAATAAAGTGTGACCATTTGACTTGGTGAAAGTGTTAGTAGAGAAAAAATGACTAAGATCGTATTTAATTGTGAGAAACAAAGATGTCTTCCTTATGTCTCATGAATGGGTTCATTTACCAGCTCCGGCTCGTTCTAGTTCTTTATCACATTGTGATATCAGCACTTTTTCCCCTCTTTTTCACTAAACCAGCAAGACCCAATTAAAGACAAATTCAATGAGTGAGAGAAGAATGTCACCAATGCTCAGCTTGTTCACTGGTTTTCAGGATCTCCCTCCCGCTGGGAGTAAAGTGGACCAGAATAGGGGACATGTCACTGACTCTCTCAACCTGCTTGTTATCACAGTGTTTCAGCTTGAAGGGCATTTACGGCTGATTTTTTTTCTTTTCTTTACTTTTTGGGTACACTTAATGACTATCCGGGCCTCTTTTTTTAGTGCTGTCAAATGAAGCAGTCTGTAAGGTTCTCCGTATGCCATCTCCACCATGCTGTTCTATCATAGTTTAGACTATAAGGGGACCTGTTACTTTTTGGAATTATTTTTGCATTTATTTATTGCTTGGAAATAAATAAATATGTAAGTTTTGAAGTAGAGACTTTGTCAATGATGCATCTTCATTGGACTTGACAAACCAACTTAAATGAATAGGAATAGTTTTAAAAATGACAATTATACAGCAAATCCATGTCTCAAACACATACAGACTCTCCAGCATTCATCTCAAATGAACAAACTGAACATGAGTGCTTTGGACAAGTGAATTATATGGGATTTTTTATGTGTAGCTCCAGGCTAACCATCGGAGAAATAATAAGATGTTTTTATTTTGTAGTTACATTCTATAGAGGAAATTAAATTATTTCTTGATTTTTGTGGGTATATTAGTGTCTTGTATAATTGCTATGAATGTAATGCATTAAGACATATAATAATATAAATGTCATATGTATTCTTTTTTTAATATAATGGTATGTGATAATTGTCACGGTGCTTCTGTGTGGAGACGAGGAACGCGGAGACGAATGAGAGTCACGAAGAACGGTCTTTATTAACCCAAACATGGGGTAACACAGGGCAGGCAGGAACACACACGGAGCACATAGTATAGACGACACCGGATAAAAGAATCAAGGAACAGACAACACTTTAAATACTGAACTAAACGAGGGTATTGAACGGGACACACCTAAACCAAATGAGAACATGGGGAGAAAAACACAACAAAACAGGAATACAAGTCTGACAATAATGTCAATAATATTCTAATTTAAATCAATAAATAATCAATTACATTTAGCATAAAGACAAGGAAGCCTATTTTAGCACAATTATATTATTATTTTGAATTGTGACATTATATATATATATATATATATTTATTTATTTATTAATATTATATATTTTTTTTACTGTAATTTTACTTTATTACAGAATAATAGTCTTATGTGAAGCACCATTGAGATGATGAGAATTTAAAATAATAAAAATAAAAAATAAAATCAAAGGGCGGAATGGTAATAAGAATTATTAAAGGAGACATATTATGCCCCTTTTTACAATATGTAATATAAGTCTCTGGTG
>NW_015662932.1:332057-371925 GCF_001515625.1 Sinocyclocheilus rhinocerous
ATTTACAGATTAATGGGCGGTAATATTATAATGAGATCCTTTTGCCACGTCACCAAAGGAGCGAAATCAGACGCGCTCGTTTTCTCAGGCGCTTGCAGAAAAAGGCTTCCCAAAACAAAGTTACTGGGTTAATCTTTTTCACGTTTCCTTGGTTGGTAGATGCACCGGGGACCTGATTATAGCACTTAAAACCTGGAAAAGTCAGATTTTCATGATATGTCACCTTTAAGGTAAATGTGCTTAATAAGCATGAAAGCATTGTCATAATTGGTCCTAAAATTAGACTTAATTAGACTTGATTAGGATTGTGCAAAACTTTATTTAGCTTTTTGTATGTTTTAGGATGAAATGTTACCTGGCTTAAATTAGCATAAATTTGAATGCTAAACTATGAGGTACAGGAAATTTGACTGGTAACACTTTAGGAATCAATTCTCAATCAATAGGAACGTATAGGAATCAATTCACACTATTAACTAGTTGCTTATTAGCATGCCTATTATTAACATATTGGCTGTTATTGTACTTATAAACCACATATTCTGCATGACCATATTCTACATCCCTAATACATAAGCTTAACAACTCCCTTACTAACTATTAATAAGCAGCAAATTAGGAGTTTGAGGCAGAAGTCATAGTTAATGGATGGTTAATAGCAAGAATTGGACTTTAAAATAAAGTGTGACCATTTGACTTGGTGAAAGTGTTAGTAGAGAAAAAATGACTAAGATCGTATTTAATTGTGAGAAACAAAGATGTCTTCCTTATGTCTCATGAATGGGTTCATTTACCAGCTCCGGCTCGTTCTAGTTCTTTATCACATTGTGATATCAGCACTTTTTCCCCTCTTTTTCACTAAACCAGCAAGACCCAATTAAAGACAAATTCAATGAGTGAGAGAAGAATGTCACCAATGCTCAGCTTGTTCACTGGTTTTCAGGATCTCCCTCCCGCTGGGAGTAAAGTGGACCAGAATAGGGGACATGTCACTGACTCTCTCAACCTGCTTGTTATCACAGTGTTTCAGCTTGAAGGGCATTTACGGCTGATTTTTTTTCTTTTCTTTACTTTTTGGGTACACTTAATGACTATCCGGGCCTCTTTTTTTAGTGCTGTCAAATGAAGCAGTCTGTAAGGTTCTCCGTATGCCATCTCCACCATGCTGTTCTATCATAGTTTAGACTATAAGGGGACCTGTTACTTTTTGGAATTATTTTTGTATTTATTTATTGCTTGGAAATAAATAAATATGTAAGTTTTGAAGTAGAGACTTTGTCAATGATGCATCTTCATTGGACTTGACAAACCAACTTAAATGAATAGGAATAGTTTTAAAAATGACAATTATACAGCAAATCCATGTCTCAAACACATACAGACTCTCCAGCATTCATCTCAAATGAACAAACTGAACATGAGTGCTTTGGACAAGTGAATTATATGGGATTTTTTATGTGTAGCTCCAGGCTAACATCGGAGAAATAATAAGGATGTTTTTCTGTCCATGTTCCTGAGCACATACAACATTGACTGTGAATTGAAACCAGTTACGAAGAGGGAAGCTATAAAAAGAACTGCATGCAACAATGCTCTGAGAACACTGCAGAGCATGCCACAAAAAATTGGCCCCAATAATTCAATTATTCCTTCGAACAAAGAAACGGGACAGTGAGACGGAGCTAATTCTGTGCTGCAGAACGAGAAAATCCCTCTGCTTTGTGGTGAATTAAGATCTTCACGTTAGATCGCTTTTTAATACACCACATTTCTGTAATTATGGTATATTTCATGCCCTCGTATTTCATTATGGAGTAGGATTTATATGTCATAACGGAGCAAAGATAGCCATAAAGTGGCCAGGAATGAAGGAAGAATGGACAAATATAGGGTAGCAAAGAGAGATGAAACGGAAGATAGAACATCTGTTTTTCATGCCGGTCAGATTACAGGGGCTGACACCATAAATCTTACCTATTGTCGGATAGAGAAAAGGAGGAGAACAGGGAGACGCTGACAATGCTCTCCTGAATTTCAACACATTCAGTTGGCAGGGAAACCAGTCTAACAGACTCAGAGGAAGTAAACACGGTGACATTCAGGCAGTGGGTCAATTTGAGAATTTCAGCTCTGACTCAAATCTCTGGACTTTTACGTTATTTCTGGACATCACAGACCTCAGACCTACTAGTTTAGTTCAGTTTCAAAAATATACAGCTTCGCTTCTTAGAAAAATGATAGCAACTTGCTGTTTATGTATAAAAATATTATAAATGACCTAAATGAGTGAAATCGCCATCATCTACTTTTATAAAGTAATCCAGTATATCGGAGTTGGACAAAAACATTAATTCATTCATTCATTTAAAGATTGTACATTTGAATTGTCCAAAAACCACATTATGAATTTGAATATATGGATGATGACAAGCAAGAGGATTGTACACAGTGACAAATATTGTGAAATGTTTATGGAATTAAATAGTTGTATTAGCTAATTTAATACAGTGAATTGAACTAACATTTAAAAAAAATTAACAAACAAACAAAATAAACAACAAAAATATTAAAATAGTCAAAAGTGACAGTAAAGGTATAACACTGCAAAAATTATATATTTCAAATAAATGCTGTTCTTTTAACTTTCTGTTCAAAGAATCCTGAGAAAAAGTGATGTGATACTTGCACAAAAACACTGAGCAGTTTTCAACACTGATAATAATAAGAAATGTTTCTTAAGCATCAAATCAGCACATTAGAACTGAATTAATACTGGATTAATGATGCTGAAAATTCAGCTTTGCATTACATAAATGAATTACATTTTAAAATATATTAAAATTGTAATACATTTAATCAAATTGTAATAATATTTCACAATACTGATCAAAAAATGCAGCCTCAGAAAGCATAAGAGATTTCTTTCAAAAATTTTACTGACCCTAAACTTTTGAACAGTGATGTAGCTAGACAGATATTCTCTCATATATTTCACAGACACGTATGAGGGGAGAGCACAAGTCCCAAAAAGGGGCAAGTTGGGACAAGTTTTATTGAAAACTCACAAAGTTTCTTAGCTGTCAATCCATTGTGATTCATAAATAATCCTTACATAGGGAAGGATTTATAATATGTTGACAATACAACACTAGGTTAGCCACTAAAACGTGTGCCATAAAGAAACGTAAATGTATACGGGGACTGATATTTTCTATCTGTGACTTATAAACAAAAATTGCATCTCCTGTCTCTGATTAGGTTTTCCAGATTCAGTACAGTGAACATCCACTTCACTAAAGCAGATGAATCAGGCACTAGACATCAGGTGCTTTGACTGGCAAATTTGGCAAGCGAATGATAATACTCCAGCACTTTGACTACTATTCAAGTACATCTCAAAAGCAGAGATTACTGCGCGCATCAGTTTTTTTATGGCTTTTACCTTAACAGTTGGGACTGAATGAATACCTTTGGTAGGTTGGAGGTTGAAAGACACATCTCTGTGCCAAAGATGTAATTTTCTTCCTTTTCTCATCCCTTCACGTTTGTGCATGGCCCAATTTAAGCTGTCTGAAAGGAGCTCCAAATTTCGAATTCAAAGTCTAAGCCATTTTTCAAAGATTTCATTAATCTCCGTCGTATTCTTTGGTAGGTCTTAGATCTTTTGTACTGTCAAAGTTTTCAGTTCATGGCTTATTAGTCTGCTGGGTTTGTTTCGCTCAGAGACTTTACTGGGACCTTGAAAATGGATTTCAGCATATTTACATGTTTACTTCGCATGTTTAAAATACTTAAAGTAGTGTAGTCGAGTAGTCTCAGGTCATTGACATAGACCTCTCAGGTGTCCAGGCAGCAGACTTGCATTGACTTGCCCCTCAAGTAATTGAGCAAGGAGATTTGTGGTAATGAGATACTATTGAGGAAATCTTTACAAGGTATTGGCAGCAAGATCCGGCCTGTTCAAAAGCATTTTAGTCAATTAATTGTAAGGTCTGCGCAAAGCAGCTTGCCCAATCTGGTTGAAATTGGCCCTGCTGCTTGTTACTTGCAAGTTTCCAGAGGGTGTTGGGAAATTTTATTGGGCTTTCATCTTGTGGGCTGCATTGCAAGAACCTCTATGACCTTTCTACTACATTTCCACTGTGTTTCAGTGGCAGATTATATTTACAGATGTGAGCACACACAGAATATAGCAGAAAGATTTACACGGTAAAAAAACCTGTTAAATGATTAACGGTTATGAGTCCGACTCTCTAACCATTAGGCCACAACTTCCCCAGAACTTCCCCATGTGTGTTACCATGATGGTATTTAGCGTTTGTATGAATGACACTGCATCTTCTATATATGTTATTATTTAAAGGCTGCTTGTGATGGGCTTGTGATGGCTTTGACTCTCACCTTTCTCTGCGTGTCTTCTGATGCTGCTTGCTAGGAAAGATCCTCAGTTTCCACCATTATTCTGTTTTATATTACCGTTTAAAGTTTAATAGTGCTGCAGAGTTTAATCATGAATTAGTCTGAATGAAGACAGAATTGGGCTTTCCAGAGACAGAATCGGGTGAAAGATTGCTTGTGTTGTGCAGATTAAAACAAAGAGGAGAAAGAAAAGAGTCTGTGATAGAATGAAGAAATTTCAAGCACTTCTTCTTGTAGATGTGACAGGCCATAATTAAACCTATAGACCTAAGTGGAGATACCTAAATCAGCAAATGGCAAGTTGCTTAAAAGGAAACTTATTTAACTTCAAATGTTAAAGCAGCACTATTGGCTTGAATCCTGACAGGCACTCATGAATGATCAAACAGTGGTATGGCTATTGGGACCACAGTCCTGCTGGATACTTTGTCTCAAGATTTCTCCAGAGCTTTATAATGCAGTGGCTTTGACTCTCACCTTTCTCTGCGTGTCTTCTGATGCTGCTTGCTAGGAAAGAGCCTCAGTTTCCACCATTATTCTGTTTTATATTACCGTTTAAAGTTTAATAGTGCTGCAGAGTTTAATCATGAATTAGTCTGAATGAAGACAGAATTGGGCTTTCCAGAGACAGAATCGGGTGAAAGATTGCTTGTGTTGTGCAGATTAAAACAAAGAGGAGAAAGAAAAGAGTCTGTGATAGAATGAAGAAATTTCAAGCACTTCTTCTTGTAGATGTGACAGGCCATAATTAAACCTATAGACCTAAGTGGAGATACCTAAATCAGCAAATGGCAAGTTGCTTAAAAGGAAACTTATTTAACTTCAAATGTTAAAGCAGCACTATGTAACTTTTTCTGTGTTCAAAATTTGCAAAATGTATATAATGAGCGAGTACATCATGAATTCATCTTCCAACCCGCGTTTCTGTCTTATTTCAAATCACTACGGTACACTTATAATAAGTACTTATATTTGGACTATTGTAGCCTGGTCGGTTCGTCACCGCTGCGGAGTAACACATACCTGCGTGAATCGCCATAGACATAAACTTGGAGAAGTAGCTCCGGCGAATGTTCTTCCGCGGGATGTGTGCAGTTCTGTTTATTAACCGCTAGAGCGCCAAAAGTTACACAGTGCTGCTTTAAGAGTAGGGATGGGCGATACCCCTTATTTTGTTTTCGATACGATACCGATATTTTTCAAGGTACCTGCGTGAATCGCCATAGACATAAACTTGGAGAAGTAGCTCCGGTTGGAATGTTCTTCCGCGGGATGTGTGCAGTTCTGTTTATTAACCGCTAGAGCGCCAAAAGTTACATAGTGCTGCTTTAACACTAAAATCTAGTTTAAATGCATTTTTCCACAATATTTATATTTTTAATAATTGAACACAACAAGAGTTAATCATTTTCATTTGTATGCATCAATTACAAGACATAGTATACATAGTAAAATAATCAATAAGCAGTGTTTAATTGCAGTACATTTATAAATTTTACTTGAATTTATTTTGTTGTAGTTGTTAAATTTTTATGGACGTTTATAAGCATCAGTGCCACATGATCCTTCAGAGATCCTTGTAATATGCAGATTTGATGCTCAAGAAACATTTATTATTATTATCAATGTTGAAAGCAGTTGTGCTGCTTAATATTATTTGTGGAAACTGTGATACATTTTTCAGGATTCTTTAATGAATAGGAAAAATGTACTTGAAATAGATAGAGATAGTAATAGTAATAATAACAATACTTATAAATATGAAAAATATGTAATATAATGTTTTACTGTTACTTTTGATAAATGTAATGCTTTGATCAATGTAATTCCTTTCTGAATGAAAGTATTAAAAAATAAAATAATAAAAAATGCTCATTGACGCCAAACTTATGAGCACTAACATGTACACCTATTTATAAATATGATATATATTGTTTATTATATATATTTTTATCCTAATTTATATTTACCTTAATTTATAAACAGTAAGTATTATTTAGCTGCATAAGTTTAAATGAAAACATTTAAGACAGTAGAGATACTAAATATTTTTCAGTGAGGACACAACAAATCAATTTTGAATTTTTGTTTTGAATCAAATCACTAAAAAATACAGTTTAAAGGTCCCATGGCATGAAAATTTCACTTTATGAGGTTTTTTAACATTAATATGCGTTCCCCTAGCCTGCCTATGGTCCCCCAGTGGCTAGAAATGGCGATAGGTGTAAACCGAGCCCTGGGTATCCTGCTTTGCCTTTGAGAAAATGAAAGCTCAGATGGCCCAATCTGGAATCTTCCCTTTATGTCGTCATACGGGGAAAGGTTACCTCCCCTTTCTCTGCTTTGCCCGCCCAGAGAATTTGGCCCGCCCATGAGAAAATGAGCTACTACAGTGCCAGGCGAGTGCAATATTTTTTTTTTCCTCGAGAGACATCATGGCTTGCAAACGAGCGAAGCATGGCAGTTGCTCAGTGTTTGGATGTACAAATGAACACCGAAGTATTTTTTTAGTTCCTTCATCCGAGCCTATGAAGAAACAGTGGGTTAATTTTATTTTCTCTGGTAATGATTCTGCACCAAGGCTGAATTTCGGGAAAGAGACTTCAGATACAGTACTAGGGACCACTTAGGCCTATATAAAAGCATCCAAAAAGCAGCATGTCATGGGACCTTTAAACTGAAATGTGTAAATTAATTGACTTACTGATTGTCAGGCTGTTTTTTTCTACTGATGTTTAAATTCAAACTAAAAATTAACTTTTGAAATATTTGTAAGAATGTCCTCATAAGTCACAAGGAGGGAGGGAAACTAGTCTGCAAACAAAATAAAAAGTATGCCAAAATCATCACAAAATACTTTAAGTAGTGTAGTCGAGTAGTCTCAGGTCATTGACATAGACCTCTCAGGTGTCCAGGCAGCAGGCCAGAAAAGCCTTTTTGTCTAGTCAAGGTCCATAAAATGAACAAAAGCAGTCATAAGAAACAGAACACAGCATCTAACTGTCATGTCCTTGAGAGTGAGCTTGTTTCATAAATTCTTCCATTAGCTCCTGGGCTTGCCCTGCAGCAGGCTTTCCATCTCGCCCATTAAAACCCATCGGGGGACAGGCCTGTAAACAGTCCAGCCCCACAACTTTGATAATGGCCATGTCTGTGTTTGTATCCAACTGCGGTGGCTGTCTCAGCCCTCTCCCCTCTCTACTGTCGTCCCACTGTGGCTTATTACCAGCATGCAGTGATCTCGTTCTTGCTAGCAGCTAATGTCCTGCTGCTCACATTTATCCTGCTGTGAGTCTCCTAACCCCAAACACGCAGACGAGCGATCCGCACGCACACAGGCACGTACACATGCTCTGGCTCTCTCCCAAGGTCTGCAGCCATTTAGCCCATCGAGTGCAATGATCTTTGCAGGAGGGCAGACGGAGGCTTGGGGGCATTCGGGGCAGAGAGCATAAAGGGAGAGAGGGGCTGTGGATGAAGCATTTAGTGATGGATGAGTCAGGGATTTCCCTCAAAGTGCTCATATTGTGGGCTTAAGTGAATTAAACACCCGAGAGGCTGTTTCAAGGGGTTGAACTCCATTAAGGTGTGTGTGGGTCTACAGTTTACAGTATTTACTGTACATTTCTTTTCATGACAAGGCAAGGTTCATTTAGGTTGTAAAGTGTAATGTAGAGTGATTTACCAAAAGCCTGCTTTTACACTATTAAAAATGTTTGGAGTCAGTAAGATTTGTTTAATGTTTTTCAAAGAAGCCTGTTATTCTCAAGAACGCTGCATTTATTTGATCAAAAATAGAGTAAGAACTGTAAGATTGTAAAATATTATTACAATTTAAAATAATTATTTCCTATTTGATTATATATTAAAACATAATGTATTCCTGATTTCAAAGATTAATTTTCACCAGCCATTACTCAAGTCTTCAGTGTCACATGATCCTTCAGAAATCATTCTAATATGCTGGCTTTGTGCTCATTTATTATTATTCTCAGTGTTGAAAAAAGATGTGCTGCTTAATATTTTAGTGGAAACTGGATTTTTTTTTTATTATAATTTTTTTCCAGGATTCTTTGATGAAAAAAAAACTGAACTTGTTTGAAATAGTAATTTTTGTCTTTTGTAAAAGTCACTTTTGATCAATTTAGTGCATCCTTTCTGAATACTTTTTTTTTGTTGTTGCTGCAATAAATAAAAGCAAAAGTAAAATTTGAAAATATATTTAAAAACATTTTGAGATTAATCATTGAGATGTGTGTTGAAGATTTTACTTAATAGTTACTTCACTTAACGTTTTTGGAGTCATTAAATTGAAACTCTTGTTGAAAATGGTATAAAAGTTTTGTTGTTGTTGATTTTTAAACATGAAACAAACATGGATGCATTTCTTGACACCATTTTCACACTACATGTATGAAAATTGACATGAAATGTTATTTGGATACTGTATCATTTTAATTTAATTTGTTCTAATATATTTTGCAAAAAGAAAACACTGTAGAGTAATGCAAGACATGAAATTGTTTCTGAACAATTTCAATGGGCTTGAAAAAGCCCATACATGTGTGTACACATTTAGCTATACTTATAAGGGCCAACTTATAAAAAATTTAGTAAAACAAACAAAATAAAGGACATTTGAAGTGGCCCTTGCTGTTTGAACTGCTCTTAAATCAGCCAAATCATGTTTTGCTTTAAATCTAATAATGTTTGTCTGAGGGTTACATTTGAGAGTATCTTAGTATGAACACCATTGCATCTGTGAGAGGTCCTCACTGATAGAACTTAAAAGGTCTCTGTGTGTATATCTAAACTTACTTAACCTTACTTTGAGGAGATATTTGCTGAAAAATGTCACCCAAAGTTAGCTAAATATGACAAAACCTCCTTTTGGGAACAGAAAAGTGGTTCATAAACTAAATAATTATTTATTTTAAAATGCAAAAAGTTTTCTTTTAGCAAAGGGATACTGCATGAGTTTTCCATTTGTGTCCACATATAAGCGTTTATTTACCCTGAGCCAAATTCTGTCTCGAGTAAAATGCCTTCACAGATTTCACTCCTCTCTTTCACTGTCCTTAAATTATTCAGCGCACAAAAACATCTCAAACATTTATAAGCCCATTCTTAGAGGGACGCATGAGAAGTGTGACCTCGCTGTTTGGCATAAAGGACTGGCTCAAACCGAGTCGAGATAATGAATCAAAGCATAAACACACACCACAGTCTCTTCAGTCAGGATACTCACAGACATGATCCAGGAATTAAACCGAAAAAGAGTCTTCTAGTAATAGCATTACAGAAATGACAGGGAATCAAGCCTGTAAAGAGCAGATCGGCTTAAAAAAATAAAATGAAAACAAAACAGAGCTGTCAGGACGAATTCATTTTTCCTTATTCTTTTCTTCCCTTTCCGCATAAAAGTACGAAAAGAGAGAACTATCAGAAACAGGATAGAGATCCAGGAAGTGCTGCTCGCAGTAATAGGAATAATAAGGCAGAGAGTTGGTGAGATGGCGGTAAGCTGAGTGTGTCATTACGCATTCATTGAGATTAGGTTATGTCATCTCTCGCTCTCTTATAAAAGAGCGAAATAAAGAGAAAGAAATGAGGATGGGAAGATGGCGCTTACAGTGAATGAATACCATCTGATTGCAGTAACCGCGCTGCCGCTGTTGGACATTGAGGGCAAGCAGATTGGTTAATTGAAAGTGATCTGCTAATGAGGTAAATTGACTACATTACCCACGTCTGCCTGTCTCTCAGGGATGGCACAATGAGGGCTGAGTTTCTCATGCTGACTGTAATGGTCTCAATTATGTGGTTGTCTGAAACAGTGTGTCTCCGTGGCTGAAAGGTTAAGGACTCGGGCTGTTTCTCTTCTAATGAACCCCCTCCCCGAACCGTCAAACAGCACCTCTCTACCCCACCGCCTCTATCCTCTGCTCTTTGACTTCTTCTCTTCTGCTCCTTTTGTAAAGTCATTTTGCAGCCTCTCTCTCACTTCATGTCATCTTCACTGGGGATGTACTGTGGAAAGTAGGAAAGAAGGAGGAATGAAACAAAGTTCAAATTAAAAAGGAGAGAAGGAGAGGAAAGAATGATGGGTGAATGGACAAATGTAGGAAGAGGTGAAAAAATGAATAAAGAATGGTTAGAATGAATGAATGGACCGGAAGGGAAAAAAAGAATGATGGATGGATAGAAAGAAGGAGTGAATGCATTAATGAATGAACAAGACTGAAACAATAAATGAAGGACATATGTAAACTGACTGAGGGAAGGATTGAATGAATGGAAAGGCGTAAGGCAAAACAGATGAGGGACGAATGAAACGAAAATAAGGTTGTTTCAACCAATGAATGAGTGAATGATAGAAGGAATGAGGGAGGGAAATAAAGAATGACTGAGAGAAGGAATAAAGAATTGAGTGAATGATGGAAAGAAAGAAAGAATGAATAAAGGGTGTAAGTAAGAAGTGAACCACTGAATGAAGGATGGATCGAAAAAGGAGTGAATTAAGGAATGAAAGAAAGACTGAAACAATGAATAATGGATGGATGGAAAAGTGAACGTAACGTAAATAAAAGAATAAATAATGAAAAAAGAAAGAATAGGAGAAGGGAGGAATGAATGATGCAAGGAAGGAACAGATAAAAGAATGAATTAATGATGGATGGATGGAGAGAGTAGGATGAAATCAAGAAAGAAGGAGGGAAGAGGATTTAATGAATAATAAGGCTGAACCAATGAATGTTGGCTAAGCGGGTGGATGGAGAAAAAGGAGTGAAAGAATGAATAGAACAAAGGAAAGAATGAATAAAGGATAACAGGAAAGAAAGGATGGGAAATTAATGATTGAAAGAAGAACGGAAAGAACAGATGAATGATCAAAATGGAAAAATTAAGGAAGGATAAAAATATGGAAGATTGACTGAACTGAATATATGAATGAGCAAATTAATGTACAGTAGGAAAAGAAAGAAAGAAAGAATGAATGAATGATGGTTGGTTGGATGGAAAGAAGGAAGGACTGAATGAATGCAGAAGGAGGAATGAGGAAAGGAGGAGGAATAAATTATGGAAGGAAAGAACAGATAAAAGAATAAATTATGGAAGGAGGGATAAAATCAATAAAGAAGAAGGGAATAGGAATGAATGAATCGTAGGACTGAACCAATGAATAAATGATGGGTGGATGGAAAGAAAAAAGGAGTAAGTGAAAGAACAAATAAATGAATGGAACGAAGGAAAGTAAGAGATAAAAACAGAAGGAGGAATGATTGATGAAAGGAAGAAAAGAACAGACCGGGTGGATGGAGAAAAAGGAGTGAAAGAATGAATAGAACAAAGGAAAGAATGAATAAAGGATAACAGGAAAGAAAGGATGGGAAATTAATGATTGAAAGAAGAACGGAAAGAACAGATGAATGATCAAAATGGAAAAATTAAGGAAGGATAAAAATATGGAAGATTGACTGAACTGAATATATGAATGAGCAAATTAATGTACACTAGGAAAAGAAAGAAAGAAAGAAAGAAAGAAAGAAAGAAAGAAAGAAAGGGTGGATGGAGAAAAAGGAGTGAAAGAGTGAAAGAATGAATAGAACAAAGGAAAGAATGAATAAAGGATAACAGGAAAGAAAGGATGGGAAATTAATGATTGAAAGAAGAACGGAAAGAACAGATGAATGATCAAAATGGAAAAATTAAGGAAGGATAAAAATATGGAAGATTGACTGAACTGAATATATGAATGAGCAAATTAATGTACACTAGGAAAAGAAAGAAAGAAAGAAAGAAAGAAAGAAAGAAAGAAAGAAAGAATGAATGAATGAATGATGGTTGGTTGGATGGAAAGAAGGAAGGACTGAATGAATGCAGAAGGAGGAATGAGGAAAGGAGGAGGAATAAATTATGGAAGGAAAGAACAGATAAAAGAATAAATTATGGAAGGAGGGATAAAATCAATAAAGAAGAAGGGAATAGGAATGAATGAATCGTAGGACTGAACCAATGAATAAATGATGGGTGGATGGAAAGAAAAAAGGAGTAAGTGAAAGAACAAATAAATGAATGGAACGAAGGAAAGTAAGAGATAAAAACAGAAGGAGGAATGATTGATGAAAGGAAGAAAAGAACAGACAAATCAGCAATGGATTAATGAAGTAAGGATTAAAGAAGGAAATAAAAATAGGAATAGGTATAACTAAAACAATAAATGAACAATTGTAGTATGGAAAGAATAAGGAGAGGAAAGAAGGAATTAACAAATCGGTTAATGAATGAATGACTGAACTAATGAAAAAAGAACAGACCGAATGAATCAAGGCATAAATGAAGAAAGCAAGGACTGAACCAGTCAAAGACTGATGGAATGACGTCAGTAAGAACGTTCAGACATTTCTTGTGTGTGTGTCACAGGAAACAGAGATCCTGAACACGGCAGTGCTGAACGGGAAGACGGTGGCGGTGCCGGTGAAGGTGGTGACGGTGGGCACAGACGGGACGGTTACAGACGTGTCAGACGATGTGCAGTGCCAGTCCACTGATGAAGACGTGGTTAAGGTCAGTCTGCTGAGTGAATATTCCTGCCTCCTTCAACTGTAGTGATTCACTCAAATGAACAAACAAACCAAAGCATGTTGTGTCATGTTGACTTTTAATCAATATGATAGGATTCAAATAAAGCTCACAATAAATTTCATTCAAATCGAATGAGGTTTTTCTAATGATTAATGGAGGTGATAATTATTCATCATGCCAGGATACTTATTAGAATTGTAAAAATGCTTCAAGAATCAATCTGAACTTGAACGGATCTGTTTGAAAGTCCTTTTGAAAGAAAATGCATCTCAATGACAGTCTTCAGTCATCTGTCTCCACCTGTCTGCTCTCACTCTCACACTTGTTTAATAGAGATCAATTTCTCTATTTCTATATCGGCATGTTGCAACAAGCTGGCAAGAAGTCATGTGTCATCCCTTGTGAAAAAGAAGTATACTTTAGCATACTGGTAAAAGGAGTACTTATTACAGAAATCATATACAATAAGTGCGAAATGAATGTAATGTTTTTGGACACTCAATTTACTTGCTCACCAATCCTCTGCAGTGAATGGGTGCTGTCAGAATTAGAGTCCAAACAGCTGATAAAAACATCACAATAATCCACAAGTAATCAACACAAACCCAGGCCATCAATTAACTTCTTGTAAATCAAAAAGTTGCATATTTGTAAGAAACAAATCCATCATTAAGGCATGTTAAATTAAAACCATTGTCTTCTGATTGAGACAAGAGCATTTTTCACTGAAAAAAAAACAATATTATGGATAGGGGACTCATATTTTAGCTGGAAGCAAAAAACGTCTTGATGGATGCTTCACTTCACAATATATTAATTGATGGACTGGAGTTGGAGAGTGGATTATTTGTGGATTATTGTGATGTTTTTATCAGCTGTTTGGACTCTTATTCTGACGGCACCTATTCACTACAAGTGCACATTCAATACAATTAAGCATACTTATTCACAAGGGTTTCACTGACCGTTGTGTTTCTATAATTTTCTATAATTCTTGTCTTTTTTGGGTTTCTTTCAATGCCTCCAGCTGGCTCTCGGTCACGTATGAGCTCAGATTCAATCATAGCGTATATAATTATGATATGTTTGATTACGCATGAGCCGAAATCTGCTGAAGCTTGTTTCAAAACAATACTGGATTGTACGATTTTTTTTTCTAGAGATGGTAATTTGTGTTTGACAGGCCTATTAAGTTGAGGATGTTTAGACATGAAATTCTCTCATTTTAAATGACCCAAAAGACTTATACGCAATCAGCTTCCACTGCGGGAGTGATTTAATGCCAACGACATTCGTAAGAATGTTTTTAATTGCTAATTTCAGTGTATTTCTTCGCAGTTAAACACAGCTGTGCTTCAGCTAAAACTCTCTCTGAAAAGCATTAAAGGCTTTGGTCATATGCAAATGATCAAATCGTTGTATTTGTTTACATAGACTGCAGTAATCCAACGTTCGGCCTAACATTTCATTCATATTTATGAGCTCATACTGTAGCTGAAGATGTGAAAATTACTTCAGATATGCCATGGAAGTGGAATATGTGCAGTTATTACCTTAAGGAGCTATTTCTACCCAATTTGATCCTTAAAATGACTTCCGTTGGTTTAATCTAATGTAGTCAGGCTGATTCACTCATTAAATAACCAGGTAATTTAAATGCCATATGTACATTAACTGACAGTCACCACTGATAAGCTACCACTAAATATTGTAGAAACTTAATTTGCTGTAAAGTTGCTTTGCAATGATTTGTATCGTGAAAAGCGCTGTACAAATAAACTTGAATTGAAATGTCACCACATGAAGCACATATTTAGCCTGAAGTAAAAGTGTGCCTCCAGTTTAAAACTGAACTTTGAACTGTTAACTTTACCAAAGACGGGGGAGTGTTTGTAAAACCGGTCATTATTTAGTGACGCTTGAGGTACAGATATTACATACTGCAGCTTCAGAGTATCTCCTTTATGTGGCATGACTATAACAATGCAGGGCACTACATTATTTATTACCTACTCTGTAAAAATGCTACAGTAAAAAACTGTTAATTGGTTAACTGTAAGTTACCCTACCATATACAGTATGTTGAAAAAAATTGTAAATGGTTTAACATTGTATTATATGTAAACTGTAAAATGCTGTCAAATTTTAGTTTTTTAAAGGACATTATAAATGTGATATATTATATATAAATAATTCTATTATAATTACATTTTTACAAATATTTTCTCTTATTTTTTATCAGTAATTAATATTAAGGTGTTTTGTGACATTTAATGGTTTTCTTTGACTTTTGTCTAAATATTTTGCTATTGCGGAGATTTTTCATCTGATGTCTTCAAAACATTCAATAATTCCAACAGAAATGTGCATCATTTTTCATCTTGACCCACGCACAACCACTTTTCTTTCAGCCCAGAGTCCTAATTTTAACCAATGAGTTCAGTAGTTCACTTACTTTTACAATAACATGCTATGGTGTATAATAACGTATTGCAATTACTCAAACAAACCTCAGCTGACCATGTGAAAATATCTCCATAAAACATGTGCAGAATGACAAATCATTTTAACTGATGAGGATTAATGTTAAGTACACAAGTGTGACATTGTAGCTGAATAATGGATGGCTGGGCGTACACACTAATGCATAATGAATTTGCTTGGATCACAATCACTGTAGTGGGTTAGAAAGATAACCATTTTGATATGAATTTTCCATTTGCTTGGAGACTGATGCTCTGCGTTCTTTGGAACTAAATGATTATAAGGAGTGTTTCAGATTGAGAAATATTTTGTTTCCCCAGAGAGTGAAGCGGGGAAAAAAGCGATTGTCTTCCTATATCATGACCACCAATTTGGATATTAGATTATTATGTATAATTTTGAATCATTTTCTCCCAATTAATTTAATACAGAAACCCATCAACCAGCCCGTAGCCTCAACAATAGACAGTTAAAGAATGCATAATAGACTAAATTACACAATCTCTTTAGCAGTGCCAAAATTCTGAATAGCTATATTGTGCTGCATTATATCATGTTCTTACATGCTAAATAGAAAACATTAGCATTTTTATCTTTATTAGTGATTTAGCAGTGCTACATTGGTGAAAGCACACTAGTTATGCATTCATGTGCTGTTGCTAGTTGTTTAATTCATTTCTTTCCCCCACAAAGCTATTCTGAAATGCTGACTAAAATAGGACATCTTTATTTAAAAAAACAAAAACAAAAGTGAAGCAGTTGTTTGCTGACATGAGGTCACACATTCTGCATGTTTCCAGACTAGCTGCTGGCTTTGTTTGATCTGTTTTACTGATGTAACCTGCTTGAGTTACTAGCCACACAGCTCAATATGTCTGAAGAGCAGACTGTAAATGCATCTCTTCTGATTTTGTCACAAATAGTGAGAATGTTGGCAAGTAAGGTCATTCTGACAACAACTTCAAATCAAAGCGCCTGAAGTTCTTTCGATCTTGTCACAAACAGCTGGATCAATTTCCAACTTCTGAGAACTTCAAGAGCATATGCGAGTGTTTGATAGTTGACCTTGATTAAAGTATGTAATTTTCACTCATCATCGAAATTCCTGGAAGCTATGTGCACTTGACATTTGTACTTGTACAAAGAGCACTTCCTACACATCCGAAACACAATGTGTATACAATATTTTGAGAGGTTTTTTTTCTCCTGCTATTTTTCTTCCTAATAGCCTTGATCCCTTTTTCCCCTTAATGTAATTGATTTAATATTGTTTATTTTAAAAAAAAACTTACATTTAATCAATTTACTGTGACACTTCATAAAAAGTAAACTGGCCAATAAAGCTACTTTATTTACCTGCCAAATCTAATCATTAATCACATTTGGTGCTTGGTAAAAGTCAACTTTGGATCCTCTTTACTTGGATGTAGGAAATTCAGAACAATTCTGTATTTTGGGGTTTGGTAAGATTTGTAATATTTTTGAAAGAAGTCTCTTATGCCCCAAACCTTGAACAGGTTTTGTATATTATTAGCATAATATTAATATGTTTCTAACACTTTTTCTTTGTGAACTGTTTTTCTGCTTGTTTAATTCACTTTATTAGATGAGCTAGTGCAACACTTTCCATTCATAAAGTTTTTGTCACATCATTTGTATGTAATTGCATGCAAACCACTTAAATGTGTGAAATGGAAGTTTACTTACTTTAATTGTGCTGGGACCATGTGAATAGTTGCTGGCATTAACTAAACCTGGGCATGGGATTTCAAGTTCCCAGCATGCTTTGCATGAAGAGTAAGGCCCAATCCCAATTGTACCCCTTAGCCCTTCCCCTTTCCCCTACCCCTCCGGTTCGCGCATTCACGTGAAGGGGTAGGGGTGTCTCAATTCTCTTTTGGTTGGAGGGGTAAGGGGAAGGGCCAGACAGCCCTTCAAACGAAGATTTTTCGGGACCACACTTCAAACGAAGGGGTATGAATTATTTCAGCGTAAACCGGGTTCAGGGGCAACATGGCTGCTCGAGCGAACAAAAAGACACACAAATGTAAGCATTTTTGACATTAATAAAGATTTTAACGAAATGTAATCATTTGTTTTATGTTACATTCAATCGTGAGTTCATATTTATGGTCATGTTACTCAAAGAAATGTTTGCAAAAAATCGCTAATATTTGCTAACTAACGTCATATCATTATAGACTGCACGATAGTGCCACAACATATTTTCATGTCTGATCAGGGCGATAACCACCATAGATAGACATTGAGGGGGGCTAGTCCCCCCAATAATTAGAAATCGCTAAACCCTTTTCTCAAATATTGCCAATTCGAGAGAGAGAGAGAGAGAGAGATGTGGCATGACTATAACAATGCAGGGCACTACATTATTTATTACCTACTCTGTAAAAATGCTACAGTAAAAAACTGTTAATTGGTTAACTGTAAGTTACCCTACCATATACAGTATGTTGAAAAAAATTGTAAATGGTTTAACATTGTATTATATGTAAACTGTAAAATGCTGTCAAATTTTAGTTTTTTAAAGGACATTATAAATGTGATATATTATATATAAATAATTCTATTATAATTACATTTTTACAAATATTTTCTCTTATTTTTTATCAGTAATTAATATTAAGGTGTTTTGTGACATTTAATGGTTTTCTTTGACTTTTGTCTAAATATTTTGCTATTGCGGAGATTTTTCATCTGATGTCTTCAAAACATTCAATAATTCCAACAGAAATGTGCATCATTTTTCATCTTGACCCACGCACAACCACTTTTCTTTCAGCCCAGAGTCCTAATTTTAACCAATGAGTTCAGTAGTTCACTTACTTTTACAATAACATGCTATGGTGTATAATAACGTATTGCAATTACTCAAACAAACCTCAGCTGACCATGTGAAAATATCTCCATAAAACATGTGCAGAATGACAAATCATTTTAACTGATGAGGATTAATGTTAAGTACACAAGTGTGACATTGTAGCTGAATAATGGATGGCTGGGCGTACACACTAATGCATAATGAATTTGCTTGGATCACAATCACTGTAGTGGGTTAGAAAGATAACCATTTTGATATGAATTTTCCATTTGCTTGGAGACTGATGCTCTGCGTTCTTTGGAACTAAATGATTATAAGGAGTGTTTCAGATTGAGAAATATTTTGTTTCCCCAGAGAGTGAAGCGGGGAAAAAAGCGATTGTCTTCCTATATCATGACCACCAATTTGGATATTAGATTATTATGTATAATTTTGAATCATTTTCTCCCAATTAATTTAATACAGAAACCCATCAACCAGCCCGTAGCCTCAACAATAGACAGTTAAAGAATGCATAATAGACTAAATTACACAATCTCTTTAGCAGTGCCAAAATTCTGAATAGCTATATTGTGCTGCATTATATCATGTTCTTACATGCTAAATAGAAAACATTAGCATTTTTATCTTTATTAGTGATTTAGCAGTGCTACATTGGTGAAAGCACACTAGTTATGCATTCATGTGCTGTTGCTAGTTGTTTAATTCATTTCTTTCCCCCACAAAGCTATTCTGAAATGCTGACTAAAATAGGACATCTTGATTTAAAAAAACAAAAACAAAAGTGAAGCAGTTGTTTGCTGACATGAGGTCACACATTCTGCATGTTTCCAGACTAGCTGCTGGCTTTGTTTGATCTGTTTTACTGATGTAACCTGCTTGAGTTACTAGCCACACAGCTCAATATGTCTGAAGAGCAGACTGTAAATGCATCTCTTCTGATTTTGTCACAAATAGTGAGAATGTTGGCAAGTAAGGTCATTCTGACAACAACTTCAAATCAAAGCGCCTGAAGTTCTTTCGATCTTGTCACAAACAGCTGGATCAATTTCCAACTTCTGAGAACTTCAAGAGCATATGCGAGTGTTTGATAGTTGACCTTGATTAAAGTATGTAATTTTCACTCATCATCGAAATTCCTGGAAGCTATGTGCACTTGACATTTGTACTTGTACAAAGAGCACTTCCTACACATCCGAAACACAATGTGTATACAATATTTTGAGAGGTTTTTTTTCTCCTGCTATTTTTCTTCCTAATAGCCTTGATCCCTTTTTCCCCTTAATGTAATTGATTTAATATTGTTTATTTTAAAAAAAAACTTACATTTAATCAATTTACTGTGACACTTCATAAAAAGTAAACTGGCCAATAAAGCTACTTTATTTACCTGCCAAATCTAATCATTAATCACATTTGGTGCTTGGTAAAAGTCAACTTTGGATCCTCTTTACTTGGATGTAGGAAATTCAGAACAATTCTGTATTTTGGGGTTTGGTAAGATTTGTAATATTTTTGAAAGAAGTCTCTTATGCCCCAAACCTTGAACAGGTTTTGTATATTATTAGCATAATATTAATATGTTTCTAACACTTTTTCTTTGTGAACTGTTTTTCTGCTTGTTTAATTCACTTTATTAGATGAGCTAGTGCAACACTTTCCATTCATAAAGTTTTTGTCACATCATTTGTATGTAATTGCATGCAAACCACTTAAATGTGTGAAATGGAAGTTTACTTACTTTAATTGTGCTGGGACCATGTGAATAGTTGCTGGCATTAACTAAACCTGGGCATGGGATTTCAAGTTCCCAGCATGCTTTGCATGAAGAGTAAGGCCCAATCCCAATTGTACCCCTTAGCCCTTCCCCTTTCCCCTACCCCTCCGGTTCGCGCATTCACGTGAAGGGGTAGGGGTGTCTCAATTCTCTTTTGGTTGGAGGGGTAAGGGGAAGGGCCAGACAGCCCTTCAAACGAAGATTTTTCGGGACCACACTTCAAACGAAGGGGTATGAATTATTTCAGCGTAAACCGGGTTCAGGGGCAACATGGCTGCTCGAGCGAACAAAAAGACACACAAATGTAAGCATTTTTGACATTAATAAAGATTTTAACGAAATGTAATCATTTGTTTTATGTTACATTCAATCGTGAGTTCATATTTATGGTCATGTTACTCAAAGAAATGTTTGCAAAAAATCGCTAATATTTGCTAACTAACGTCATATCATTATAGACTGCACGATAGTGCCACAACATATTTTCATGTCTGATCAGGGCAATAACTACCGTAGACATTGAGGGGGGCTAGTCCCCCCAATACACACATAAGACATAAATATATTAAATATATATAGTTGCTAAGTATCAATAAATAGTCTGATGTACTGGGGACAGCCTTTGTGTGACCCACCGTAGAGCATTTCTATATTGAACTTTATAAGGTAGAAAAATATGACTAATAGCTGCTTTATCATAAGAGTAGAAAAGCCTCTTAAGTCAAGAGAGCACTCGGGCATCACCACTTAATATAGATACACTACTCTTTAGATTTTGAGCAATGATATATATAATGTATGTATACAGTAGATGGCATGAACATTTGATAATGCTCTCTGGGAATACACTAGTAAAAACTTGTGAAGGTCGTGTGCAGTATCAGTAGTGTTAGATTGGGCACATAAAATAATAGTGCCCAATCAAGGTGGCATCTTTGAATACATTCAACCCTGTAAGTATGCGAAGGATCTGCAATAAAATCAAAAATTTATTGACCAAACCGTTGTGTAAAAACAGTATGTGTGTATTCAAGTGGTGTTGTGTATGTGTGTGTATTAGGAATCAATAATTCTTGGGCCATATACCATGATGCTGTATAGAGTGGAGCACAGGGGAGTGTTATCTGGGAATCTTTCAATACAGCCAGTGAGTTGTTTGATGTAAAGCACTATTGGGAGCCAGTCAGGTAAAACTGATGACCGCATAAAAAGGTGAGTTTAGATTACAGGTTCTCCCGAAAGGAGTGATGCAGACAGCTGATGTGGAGCTACATTAGTAGTCCAGCTGTGTCCAGTGTAGCAGATGAAGTGTTAAATATAAATAGGAGGAAGTAAAAGTTGAAAGTACTTTTCTTGGATGTATTTCACCTTTGATTATAAATAACTCCCTCCTTCGCTGAGGACCCACACACAAGGGGAAGGGGTAGGGGAAGGGTAAGGGGAAGGGGAAGGGGCATAAAATAGAATTGGGATTGGGCCTAAATCTTAAAATGAAGCATTATTTTAAGTGTTTTTGAGCAATATGAGAAATAGGAGAGACTTTTTTGCACTTAATGTTTAATGTTCTGTTACGTTGGATTTTGGAAGTTTCTGTTATGTAGGGGTTTGGGGAGTTAATGTGGTGAAGAATGGAGCTATTGTGTTCAAGGAAGGGTGGATGAATGTTGCTTTTTTTAATGAGAAATTAATTTTTGTTCTTGTGCTGTAAGTTAAAAACAGTTGCATTTAGTATGCTAAAGTTTGCTATTGCTAACTGCCTCAGATTCATTTGAGTTACTTTGATGCATTTAGTTTTATTAAGGTTTACTGAAATCAGTTAGGTTTACACTACATAAAGTATTCAATTTAATATGAGAATTAAAGTATTTAATTCTCCTGTAAGTTCACTTAGACAAGATTTCTTATACCAAAACGGTCATTATTTTGGTAATTTTACATGACCATTTGCACAGTCTGTCTGACCGTAAGAATGAAACTATAACAGTAATATACAACTTTTATATGCAAATGATCTCAATTATGATTGGCTAACCTCTTTACCAGTCAAAACTACTGTACCAGTGCTAATTTTGACATAAATCAGGATGGACTCATTTGCTGAATAGAGTTTATCTTTAAATGTTGATATGGGTGGATATATATCAGGAGCATTTAGTCCATATAAGCTGTGAGTGCTCTGTATACCCAAGCATTTGAGAAAAAGAGTTTGAGGACCGGATAAATATTAACAATGCTCTAAATTATGTGTCATTTGAGGTGTAACATAAGGCTTAAGATAATGAAATATGTATGTAGCTGTCTGTAAATTATATATTGAATTAGAAACTAATATGAAATAACGGTTAATCTGTACCAGTTATGGAGAGATTCAGGTGAGCAGATCCGCAAGGGCTTTTGCCCCTACGCTCTGTCTTTAATGTTGCACATTCTCATTGGTTTGTTGATGTCTTGCGCAAAGAACGTTTCATTTGTCATCTCTGAAAAAAAATTAGACAGCATTCCCAGTTAAAGACATATATTCAATACAGCCAGTGAGTTGTTTGATGTAAAGCACTATTGGGAGCCAGTCAGGTAAAACTGATGACCGCATAAAAAGGTGAGTTTAGATTACAGGTTCTCCCGAAAGGAGTGATGCAGACAGCTGATGTGGAGCTACATTAGTAGTCCAGCTGTGTCCAGTGTAGCAGATGAAGTGTTAAATATAAATAGGAGGAAGTAAAAGTTGAAAGTACTTTTCTTGGATGTATTTCACCTTTGATTATAAATAACTCCCTCCTTCGCTGAGGACCCACACAGTTGTAGTTTAAGACCCAGTTAATTGTGCTGTCAGACCTGCTCAGTCAAACACATGTATGAGCCGCCTCTTCATGGTCCGGCCCTCTCGTACCTCTGATGGCTGCTTGATTGGATGTGTCTGACAGGTAGTTAATTTTCCAGACCGAATAGTCTTGGCTGTAACATTGTGGTGTGAGATTCTCCAGTCTATGGCAGTGATTAATGATGACGCCCTGTGTGTTGTGTGTTTGTGTGCCTGTGTGTGTCTGTAACAATAGATTTGAGCTGTACAGCATTGGAATGGAGTGATGTAGGAATAGTTTAAATGTGCTCTATTAATCAAAGTAGTTACAGTAAACTTTCTAGAATTTACCTGCAGTTAACTTTTTATTAAAAGGCAAGATGTAATAAAACATATAGTCTCATATGCTCACCAACACTCTTAAAAATAAAGGTTCTTTGTTGACATTGATAGTTCCATGAAGAACCTTCACCATCCATAGAACCTCTCCATTGCATAAAAGGCACTTTTAGTGGAAAAAGGTCCTTTAGATTATTAAAATGATTCTTTATTGAACTGTTCACTTAAGGGATCTTTTCTTCTATGGCATTGCTGTGAAAACCCCTCTTTTGGAACCTTTATTTTTAAGAGTGAAGGCTGAATTTATTGGATCAAAATACGGTAAAAACAATAATATTTTAAAATACTATTTGTGACGAGTGGGGGCGGGGCCGAGAGCCATGGGAACGGAGCGGTATAAAGCTTGCATATATATTTATTGTTTATCTATTTTAAAGAAATACGTCCAAATAATATGCATCAGCTTGTTTTATTGATGCTCCTGCAGCTCTCTAGTGGATTTCTTATTAACCTTTCCACCATTGATTGCATGTTTCAGTCAAGAGTATTTTTATACTTATTAAAGTTTATGAAATTGAATGTCCACCATACAAATATTACTAATGACATTTGTCCCCTTTGGATTTGGTTTATGAACAAGTTATTAGTTAATAAGTTGTTTCTCCATCATTTACTGACAAATGAGACCCTCATTATGTTATTGAGTTATTACAGTGGTTCCTGTGTATCTGGACTTGTAAACGTGGATTTCATTCCTAAAAGCTGCACTTAATTGCTATTAAAAATAATTACAAAAATGGCAAAGAAATGTTATATTTTTGTCTTCTAGTGTGATTTTTTTTTCAGTGTGGCTGAAATGTCCAAATAGTTTTTGGGGTCACTGTGTTGAATATAACAGTGTTAAATCTATTAATTCATCATGTTAACAGTTTAACTTTGGCAGCCCTAGAAAACTGTCTAAGCATCTTCACACTCAGACTTTGTTGAAGTAACAGAGATAATGCTTTGGAACCAGAGCAAGAGGAAACTCTGACAGCAGACAATTCTATCAATCAGACAAGCATGAAACAAACTCTCACGGCTCTAACAACCCTTAAGTGTAGAAAGCAACACACCATGGTGCTCTGATGCTGGATTAGACGTCTCACTCAGCTCTGGGAGTGTGTGTAATGTTCAGCAAGAGGATGAGGCCGCCCTTCTGTCTTCTCTGTGAGTGTGTGTCTTATGATGGGCTGTTGTATTTACTCATCATTATTAACCAAACTGCTGCCCATTTTTCCAGCAGCCATCTGGAAAAGAAAGGCGACTTGTGGGCCCTGGCTCAGCTGTTTGCTGCCAACCCATGCACACTGACACTAACACGCAAACATTTGTTTTTCTGTCATGACGGGGCAGTCAGATATACAGTATTTATTTAATTATTTTTATTTATTTATTGATAGATATGCATACTTTTATTGAGCAAGGACATATTGATCAAAAGTGAAAGAACAGACATATATAATGTTTTAAAAGATTTCTATTTCGAATGATGTTATTTTGAATTTTGTTTCCATCAAATAATCCTGAAACAAAATGAATCAAAAAACTTGTGCAGCAAATCAGCATGTAAGAATGATTTCTGAGGGATCATGTGACTGATGTAATGGCTGCTGAAAATTTTGCTTTTGATCACAGGAATGAATTAAAATATATTACAATAGACAAGAATTATATTGAATCAAAATAATATTTTAAAATATTACAATTTTTACTGTATTTTTGATCAAATAAATGCAGGCTTGGTGAGCAACTTATGGTAGTGTGGTGTAAATATTTCTATATTTTTAGATTTTCATAAAGACATTTAGGCTACATTCACACTGCAGCAAAATGTGGCCCTAATCTGATTTTTTTTTTTTTTTTTTTAATCTTTTTTTTTGCTCATATGTGATTTTTTTTTTTCATGACAGTGTGAACAGCACAAACCACATGGAATCTGATCTTTTTTATTCTTATTTGGGCCACTTCCATATGTGGTCCTAAATCTGATTCAGGCCAGATGTTTTGCAATGAGACCTCAATCTGAATAGTCATATCAGAATTCATGCGACTATTTCGTCACTCTAGATTGTCATTCGTCATAATTCTGCACTGATGGGAGTCACTCCAGAGATTTTACATACTGGTAGTCTTTGATCACCCTGTGAATATGACAGACGGTTGCAGAGGTGTCAGTGGAGATACAGTGAGGTGTTGAACTCATAAGTTTTACATTGACAGATTTACACAAGCTAAACTTACGGGGTCGCACCGTAAATATTAAAAAAAATTTCTCTCTTTCTCCTCGCCTTTGTACTGCTTATCACCTGTTCACATTTACAGTCTAAATTGACATATCATAGACCTTTAAAAACACTATATTATAGATCAAACCCTGAAAATGTTTGACATTTTTAGAATAAAAATACCTATTTCATTTATGAATCATTTTAGTTGAACTGAGAAAATTTTCAAGTGATAACAGATCTAGTACACACACACACACACAGAGTTATACATTCAGTTTTTACCTTAAGATAACAGGTGCTGTTTTCGTCTTGGGCATCTGTAGTACTCTGTTAAATGAGAGTACTGCTTTTAGCTTTAGGTAGAAACCAATAGAGCAAATGAAAGAGATGAGAACAACTTTTCAGTGAACCACTCTGTCGAGAGATTGTGGGAGCCAAGATAAAAATACACCCCAGAAATGTTAAGACGTGGGATACTTAATCGTGACCTAAATCTGTGTAGGTGAATGTTGTGGTCAATTCTTTGTTTTAAATCATAACTCAAGAAAATACTTATACCAGAACATTAACTTTTGACCGAGAGTCAAGGCTGACTTTTCAAAATCAAATAGACTTCACTGCCAATCCATTTCAAATATACCTTGTCTTTTGCTCAGATGCATTGTATTGATTTTGGTAATGTGAAGTTGTGTCCTGGGAAGATTAATCCACTGTTCTTTTATCACTTCTCCATCACTGACATCCTTTTTTTCTGCTCTCAGGTATCAGACAGGTGTGATTACGTCTACGTGAATGGCAAGGAGATGAGAGGACGGGTCCAAATGCTGCTGAACTTCACATACGGTCACCTGAGGGCCCAGCTGGAGGTGAAGGTCTGGATTCCCAAACTGCCTCTGCACATCGAAGTTTCAGATACCGAACTCAGTCAGATCAAAGGCTGGAGGATTCCCGTAAACAGTAACGCCCAGAGGTACGAAACTTTGTGTTGGATTCTGAGAATATTGAGTGATCAGTAGACCTGTGCTGAATCTGCATGCACAGTGAAAACAGTGAAAAGCAGATTTCCCCAGAATTCAAACACCTGTCACTCACAGAGTTCTGTACCTCTCAACTCACAGTCTGATTGTAGCATTTTGCAATCTGTTATGGCAAGGATTCAACCAGGGTGCTGTGAATGTACACCAGGTGGTCTCTGTGTGTGTGTGTGTGTGTGTGTGTGTGTGTGTGTGGTCTTTAAAGGTTCATCCTTAACTGACCGGTCTTCAAACAGAACAGAATTAAGCAGTTATATTATCAAATTGAACAAATGCGTTAAAGGAATAGTTTACCCAAAATTTTAAATTCTGTCATGATTTCCTCATTTAAAATCCATATGATTTCATTCATCTTCAAAACAAAAATGGAAGATATTTGTCATGACACCAGAGAGATTTCTGTCCCTCACTGAAAGTCCACTCCGCCAAAATTGTAATACTTCAAAAAGTTCATAAAGTAATCCATATGAATCGAGTGGTTTAATCTAAGTGTCCCGAAGAGAAAGGATCGCTTTATATGATGAACAGATTTAATTTAGGTTTGTTTTCACATATGAAAAAATGGAAAATGGAAGCTCAACTGTACTTGCTTGAATTGTGAGGACAAACCTCAGCAGTTCTTGTTCATCACACAAGCACTTTTAAACTTCCATTTTTGTAGTGCCAAAGATTTGGCAGAATGGACTTTCAATTAAAGGACAGAAATCTCTCGGTTTTCATTAAATATATTGGTAACACTTTACTTAAATCCTTTATGTATAATGCATTATAAAGGGTTATTAAGGGGTATAATGCATTAAAAATATTCATAATGGGCGTTGTAATACATTATATCTTGACGTAAATAATTATAACCGAATATAAAATGCATAGTGTAAGAATGAATTGATAAGTGTTATAATGCATTAAATGTGGTTACAATTACTCATGAGATTGTATAATGCATTATAAGGTACATTACAAGGCATAATTAATGCATTAAAACTACTTTTATAATGCTTTAAGTAAAGTGTTATCTTCTTTGGAGTTTTGAAGATGAATGAATGCCTTGTGGATTTAGAACAACATGAGTGAGAGTAAAAATTGGCACAATTTTAATTTTTGAGTAAACTATCCAAAAATTGAATTATATGTTTATCATTGTTACCATAAAAAATGTATGGTAAAATATTAACTTTGACAGCCCAAAATTTGTTTTAAAATAAGTAAGTAAATAAAAAAATGTAGCTAATTTATTCTATATTTTTGGTTGGGAACATTTTTGAGTAAACTATCCAAAAATTGAATTATATGTTTATCATTGTTACCATAAAAAAATGTATGGTAAAATATTAACTTTGACAGCCCAAAATTTGTTTTAAAATAAGTAAGTAAATAAAAAAATGTAGCTAATTTATTCTATATTTTTGGTTGGGAAAGAGCAAAAACCTTTTATAACATCAGTGGTGGGTCTCTGTGATCAGCTCATAAATGTTGACAGCTCTACAAATGCAGAGGCTGAAAATCCTGCAGTTAGAAACTTAAAAGGGAAAAATTAAGAAAATTCTGCAATGATTGTTTTAAATATGTGAATATGGCACAGAAAAGGAGATGTCTATCCCTAGCAAGCACATGAAAACTTCAAAATAATCAGATATATGAAGACAAATCACAACAACGTTCAGCATAATCCAGCAGAGTATTTTTTGGGATAAACAAAAAACATTTAGAAAAAAAAAAATAAGTTAAAACTTTAAAGTGAAAATGCACTGAAATCCTTTATATCGATTTGTACTGTGAGTGGTGAAGTGAAGGAATGTGAGAAGCCCCACACAATCACAGAGAAACAGATCTTACAAGCAGCTCTGGAGTGTGAAACCATTAAACAAACTATCTGTTGGGCAGTACAGTAATGCCGTGAATCCGTGATAGGACAATGGATGTGATACAAAGGATGTAATAGGCCTCCTCCTTGGCTTAGAATCAAATAATGTTATGATACATCTCGCATCTGGTTGGATTGTTGCACTTGGAGCTTTTTCTAGAAAGCTTTCTTATGGGGAAAATGAATATGAATTCCAGAGTGGACACTGTTGAGCTCCATTGAAAATTAATAGCACTAAGTTTGCATTTATTTCATTAACAACCATCATATAATGCTTTGCTTATAGATCAAAAGTTCATATTAAGCATTCATATTGATTTCATTCAAACCTGTATGAGTTCACATTCATATCAGAGTATGAAAATGTATTAATCAAAGCATTTCTAATTATAAATATGCATAAAAAGAAAATCTAGCTTTTGGTGGTCCCTGGATTGGTTAAAAGTCTGTGAATCTGTAAAAGTAGGAAATCCTTGAGTTATGAAACAGCCACATTACAGGGGGTTGATCATTTTAAACCTATTGCAAATGCTCCTGGCTGCAATTTCCCAGCATGCACCTTTAATATTTTGTCATCATTCAAACCTGAAGTATGGGGATACATTTCACTTCTCTCCTTATAGCCTACACGGATCCACTTGGGCTTGTGAATTCAAAATAGAATAAAGTCAATATATACGATTTCCTGAAGGTATGGAGGCAGTTTCCTCTGTCTCCATTTCCATATGTCCCATGTGGCACAATGATTCACAACGTGTGTGAGAAGCTGAGAATACAGAATATAAAATATGAAGCTCTTCATGTCAGACTTTGTTCCATGTTTTGTGTGTGTTTTGTTCCCCACGTGCTCCATGTCCTGGTTTTCCCCCGTACTTCTATGCCCATATTTGGTCCATCCTGTTCCTGTCCCCATTTAGTTCTATATGTTTCAGCTGTGTCCATGTCCATGTGTGTTTCCATGTGTAGCGTGCTGTCTTAAACGTCGATCCCCGTTCCTACGTGTGTGTCCTGATTGTAAATAAAGACTATTCATGGTGAAATCTCCTACGTCTCCTTCGCTCCTCGCTCCGACACAGTAGGCAACACCATCAATTCTCTGTTCTGGCTCGGGGCCAACTACCATCACCCCATAGACCTCCCAGACACCAAGGGACTATGCTGGAGGGAAGGGATCTACCGGTGGTCTGGGGAGTGTCTGGGCCCGAGCCAGAACCAGCCAGAGCTCGCTTCAGTGTCGGCTCCAGCCCCCGAATCCGGCCCAAAGTAGGCTCCTGTTCCCGAGATTAGCCCACGGAGGGCTCCTGTCCCCGAGTTTAGCCCAGAGAGGGCTCCAGTCTCCGAGTTTAGCCCAGTGAGGGCTCCAGTCCCCGAGTTTAGCCCAGAGAAGGTTCCAGTCCCCGTGTCTAGCACAGAAAGGGCTCCAGTTCCCATGTCCAGCCCAAGGAGGGCTCCAGTCCCCAAGTCAAGCCCAGGGAGGGCCACAGTTCCCGAGTTAGGCCTACAGAGGGCCTCTAAAGACAATATTCTCCCCAAGGATTTTTTTTTGGGAGGGGGGGTAGTATGGGTCCATCCGTAGTGGCCTGGCCGAGTGGCGAGGCCAAGGCCACGGAGGCCATCCAGTCATGGCCTTCTGAGTTCCCTGCTCCGCCATGGATTCCTAGTCTGCCTGATACGCCATGGCTCCCCGAGCTGTCTGCTCCGCCATGGCCTCCTGAACTGCCTGCTCCACCATGGCCTCCTAGTCTGCCTGCTCCGCCATGGCCTCCTGAACTGCCTGCTCCACCATGGCCTCCTAGTCTGACTGCTCCGCCATGGCCTCCTGAACTGTCTACTCTGCCCATGGCCTCCTGAGTTCCCTGCTCCGCCATGGCTTCCTAGTCTACCTGCTCCGCCATGGCGCCCCGAACTGCCTGATCCGCCATGGGTCCCAGAACGTGTACTGCCCTGGAGGCCTGCCGTCCCGAGTAGGCCTGTCCTGAGGGGCCTCCAGAGTGCCCACCCTGGAGTTATGTGTGTGTTTCTAACATTACAATTAAAAGAAGGGTTTGTGCATGTAACTCATAAACAACCCTTATATTAAACGTCAAGCACAATTGTATTACAAATAATTCCTACAAATGCTCATATGATACCTCATGCATGATCTAAATATCATTGAAACTTAAGAGTATGCTCTTTTAATTTGGAGCAGCAAGTAACTAGCTAGCAACACCATAACAACACCCAAGAAATGCAAATGCAGAGAAAGTTGTTCTCCAACTTTTTTTTTTTTTTTTTTATGTCGAAAAAATTTTTTTTTGCTGATACCTTGTAATGGTAATGTGTTTTGTGTATTTGCCATCTACTATACGTCATGCACGGATTTGAAATCTCTGTTGAAATTAAGGTGCATGTGATCAGTATATAATGATGATTTTTGGACAACACTAGTTAAGTTGGACTTAAATGAGACAAGTGAGCAAGCCCTACACCAGCAGGATCTTCATAGATCTGTGTCTCCGGTAGTGGGAGGTTGTCTGTCAGTGTGGATCGAGTGGACTCTAATGAGGGGCTCGATTGCCGTCCTCCTGACAGCCTCAATCTCGGAGAACACTAACAAGATGGCCACCTGATGCAATCATATTCTGATTCAGTGACAGAGCCCCAAAGTCCATCCTAATGTCGCAGTCTTGTGGCAATAATGCACACTGCAGTGGTGACACCTTAAGAACCCACTCACTCATAGTTTTCATCACACTAGTTACTTCAGCAGCACCCACACACTGCTTGGTGTCTCTAGTTCAGTCAAACTGAGATATAAAAACAATAGTTTAAAATGGGTCATTAAATTTACACCGTTTTTGAAGATGGGGGCCCACAATGTAAATGGAATGACAAGTTTTTCTTATGAATAGTAATTAGGCCATGCTGACATAGGTAACAGGGTTGCGAACATTTCACTCAATGTTTAATGGCTTGGCCAATGAATGTCAACTACTTGGAGTTTGAGAAAGAGTTTAAATTGTAAAATGTCCCATTAAAGTCCCAATTAAACAGTATTTGAATGTCACTGCCTTGTGGTGCAACCACATTTACCATCGTTTGGCACGTATTTGTGGGTACATTTTAACCATTCAAGAGGAATTAATGCAACTGGGTTCATGTGTGATTTCATGTGAAGGCAAAATATTTCAAGTTCAAGTTTTCCTGTATGCTAAAACTATATCAAATTGTGTTCCAATAAGAAAATGAATAAATGGAAGCCATTAAAAATTATATATTTTATCAATCATCTTTTTTCTTTCTTTTTTTGTCTTTATTGCATAGGACAGTAGGAGACTGACGGGAAATGTCTGATCCAAAACGTAACATGTTTTTGTATATCTTGTTCTGATAATGTAATATATAATTTAAAAGACATTATTTCCCTGCTGGAAAAAAAAACAATAGACACCATCACAAAATTTGTAATGGTTTTACTGATTATATTGGGACTTGTATTGGTTTTAATGGAAACTGTAATGGAGCCTGTGGGTTTCTACTGGTAATTGGTCACCTTCTATTGGTGGCTTGTTAAAACCACTAAACCCTAATGGAATATGTCCCAAAACACAATACAGAAAAACATTTTTCAATGGCTTTAATGGTTAAAAGTCAATCATTTGTAATGGTTGTAATGGTATTAGTAGTGGAAACCAATATAATTTCTGTGATGGTTTCTATTGATTTTTTTTTTCAGCGGGATTGGATGAAAAAAAAAAAATTTTTTTAAATACTATGGAAGTCAATGGCTGTTATAAACATTCTTCAAAATATCTTCGTGTTCAACAGCAGAAAGAAATTCATACAGGTTTGGCGCAACATGAGGGTGAGTAAATGATGATGGAATATGCATTTTTGTGGGCTGAACTATCTCTTTAAAAATGTTCAGCCAATGAAATAGCTTTCATTCCAGGCAGTTTAGGATTCTGCAGGTGAAGAGGTTCTTGCATGACTTCATGCAGGATTTTTTTAACAGCTGACTAAGTCTGGTTTAGAGCCTTCACTCGGTTTTTGGGCTCCTGTTAATTGTGTTCTTGTTAGCAAGGTTGTTTTGAGGTATCAAAACAAAATTTGTTGAATCTTACCCAAATGACTTCATCTCCACATGTACCCTCTAAAACACATGCTGTTAAATGAAGGACTTCATCGTCAGCACATCACGACTAATTAGCCTGCCTCCGCTAGCCACGCTCACCTAGCGCTACAGAAAGTCAAGGGCCTCTGTCAGCAGTTTATGAACATGTGTTCGGCGGCCCAGACGCTCATTAGCAAGAGCTAGAGTTGGCTCTCACAGCTGCAGTCCGGTCTACACAGCGCATGCCAAAGTACATTCATCTCTCCTGTGATTATCACAATGTGAACATGTTTAGCAAGGATGAACGAGCATGTTAAAAACGGCAAATTCACCTTACATTTGTTTTACTTGACCCGGAGACATTTTTCATGCAAGAGAGGAGAAAATGTCCATTTTGGCTCATCGTCTGAAAAAGTGGCAGAGGAACGTGTGTGTTTTGCATTCACCACTGATTTCCCTCTCCACACATTCTCATTTATATTTATTGTGGCATAACAGGGATGACCTTGCTGATGTAACCGCATTACGGTTTGGTGCTAGTGGGCACTGATGATCCATTTGTTTACCGCTATATGTGTGTATGAGAGAGAGAATCGCAAGGCTCTTCGTCCTCTGCCAAATGCGTTGCCAGTTGGTCCGTGTAGTGCGAGAGAGAGAGAAACTGACCCGAGAGAGCGTTTTTGTGCTCGTGCCAAGCCTGTAGTGTGTAGAGTGCCAGGCTGGCCAGAACTTTACAGCCTGGTGTTAACAGTGTTCTCTCAACACCAGGCAGGCATGATAAATTCTGACCGCTGGGAATGACTATTCCTGTTTATATCAAGGAATGACGCTGTGTGAGAGAGATATGTGGAGCTGATTGCCCCCTTAAGGGACATCTGTCTTCTCTGTGGAAAATATTGTTTATTGAATCGTCTTCAGACCTCCTGTGTAGGCAATAACTGAGTGCTGACACTGTGATCTCACCCAGAACAACTGATGGCTAAATCACAAAATGCCACTTGTTAATATCTCTTCCCTTCCCATGAAGCCTTTTTTTTTTTACGGTGGAAAGTCCATGGAAGGATTTTCATGTCATAATAAGGTTGCACTTATTTTCTCTTACAAAGGGTGAAAAAGTAGAGCAGTGTTTGGATCATTTTGCAAACGTTATTGTTCTTAACTAGCCAATAAATGCTGACTACCTGGAGTTTGAGGGGAAAAAAAAAAAAGTAAAATGTCCCCAAAAGGTATTTGGACCTGGAAGTCATAATTATAGCAGTTTTTGAATGTCACTGCCTTAAAGTGCAGTCAAATTCATAATTGTTCGGCATTTCAGGGTTATTATTGTTAACTAAAACTAAACCCATAAAAGATGCCATTACTTGAAATAAAATGAACATTAACTGAAATAATTAATTGAAAAAAATAAGCATAAAAATTTGAGTTAGTTTCTCTTTTTTGTTCAGTTTAAGCTGTACAAAAATGAAAACTAAATGAACTAAAAAATAAATCTTAATAAAAAATTATATAGATATGTTAAAAAAAATAATAAAATGGCAAAACACAACACAATTACTAAAACAGAAAATATAAAAATAGTATATGTATAGAAAATATTTTAATAAAATCTAATACAAAAATTAACAAAAACTAAACTTTTGCTGAAAATCACACATTTACAAGCATAACAAAATATCAAAACAAGTGCTGTTTATTAGATAAAATAAATATAATATATAAGAATAGTACAAACATACTTTTTAATTACGTTTTTTTTCAACTGCTTACACACATTTTCAAAATGTTGCCTCTTTTTTTCAAAACTTTACACACAAATCCAAGAAATTCACACACAAAATGCAAAATGCCTCACATCTCTTGCAAAATGAAGCACTAACACATCTCAAAAGCAAACATTTGCAAACACCTTTGCCATACTATTAATTCCTGTTAGATTTCTGTGTGTTACATAGAGATTTGTGTGTTGTGTTTTGCAAAAAGTGTTTTCAGTCAAGGGCCAAGAATTAGTGTATGGTTTTGCAGATTTGGTGTGTGGTTCTGGTGTTTGAGTGTCAGGTTTTAGGGATTGTTTGACAAGTAAAGATTTTGTTAATTTTTTTATAAATATACTATTGCTCATTGGTAATTTGTGTTAGTTCATATTAATGTAAACTTTTTTGCAGTCACGAGCAGTAAGGGTCTGAAGAAAGTATTTATTAGGTGTGTGTGTGTGTGTGTGTGTGTGGTAAGAGAGAGAAATAATGAGGTGGAACAAAACAATTGTTCTGCATGTGAGTGGAGGATTTTTTTTTTCATGCTGTAATTGTTGTATGTGATTGCATTATGAAATGGGTTCAATTACAGTGCTGAGAAAGTCAATCTGCCACATTAACATACCTACACGCACTGTAATCTGATCCAGCGGACCTACACACACACACCTTCCTCACAGATAGCCAGAAATCAATTTAATGCAATCTCTTTTGTTTAAACACAACAGAGAGGTTTTCTTCCAGTGATTTTATGTTTTTGCTGTATCACGCAAAAAAGCACATTAAGTGCTCAAATATGAATTAAGTCTTCAAATATGAATATGTTATTTGTGAATCTCTTTACCTTAATCCAGTGGCCTCTAACATCAAACACATGAACAGTCCTGAATGAAAGCAAAAGCGTCATTGTATTTCCAGCTCTTTTTGTAAATGTCACTCATTAGAGCATTAGAGTCGTAGAGCATTTAATATGCTTAATTAGCTTCCCATGATTGGGTGCATCAGCCTAATGAAGCTTAATTTAGGCGTGTCAACAGATATTTCTGTAAAAAAAAAGGTTGTTTTGTGAAACGTTTCATAAAAAAATCTTTCATGAAACCTTTGAAGAGGTTAACAAAACATGATTGGGTAAAACAGTAAATATGCTGAAGTTTACTAAAAAATAATGAAATGTAATCTTGGTGCAGATTCAAACTTTTATCCTTTCCATTCCCAGATCAACGCGGGACAGTGAAGATGACGATGATGAAGAGCGGAGAGGAAAGACGTGTACTCTGCAGTACCAGAGGGCCATGGTGCGTGTGCTCACACACTTTGTGGCTGAATCCTCAGAGACGCGAGCTCAGGTGGTCCACATGCTGGGCAGCGATTGGCAGGTGGATATTACGGAGTTAGTCTGGGACTTCCTGAAGGTAGAGAATCCACGAATCGCTAGGCTGAGAGAGGGACGTGTTTTGGAGGGTATGGATACAGGCATGACCAGCATTCAGGTATGTATATTTTCAATATTTATAAACCCTGTCTGCTAATGTCTGCCAATTTAAAGTCAATGTGTACACTTAAAAAACGTACACTGATGTGTATTCAGGGTGTAAGGAAAATATGTTTTCAATTTTTACTTGCTGGTTACGCCACAAGACATTTTTAGTGCCATTGTTCACCCAGAAATGAAAGTTTTCTCGCCTTCAAGCAATCCAAGATGTAGTTTGTTTCTTCATTGGAACAGATTTGGAGAAATTTAGGATTGTATTACTTGCTCACCAATGGATCCTCTGCAGTGAATGGGTGCCGTCAGAATGAGAGTCAAACAGCTGATAAAAACATCACAATAATTCACAAGTAATCCACACGACTCCAGTCCATCAGTTAATGTCTTGTGAAGTGATAAGCTGGTTTCTAAGAAACAAATCCATCCAGACATTTTAACTTTATACTGTCACCAAAATATGAGTCCATTATCTGTAATAACTCTTTCTTCAGTGAAAATGTCCATCCCCTGTTGTCCTCTCACATCAAAATCCACCGGTTTGTTTGTTTGGAGCTGTTTTGGACTGTTTTCATTTGTAAATGGTGATGTGTGCATATTTCTCTCCTGATTTAGAGACTTCTTTTTGACTGGAGAAAGCAATATACGCTGGGGAAGTCGTGGCCTAATGGTTAGAGAATCGGACTCGTAACCCAAAGGTTGCGGGTTCGAGTCTCGTACCGGCAGGGATTGTGGGTGGGGGGAGTGAATGTACAGCGCACTCTTCCACCTTCAATACCACGACTGAGGTGCCCATGAGCAAGGCACCGAACCCCCAACTGCTCCCCGGGTGCCGCAGCAAAAATGGCTGCCCACTGCTCCGGGTGTGTGTTCACGGTGTGTGTGTGTGTGCACTTTGGATGGGTAAATGCAGAGCACTAATTCCGAGTATGGGTCACCATACTTGGCCACATGTCACGTCACTTTCACTCACTTTTATTATGGATTAGAGGAATCTCATTTTGGCCGGAAACAACAGTTTGAAGTTAAAAATGTCTTATTGATGGATTTATTACGAACATGCAACATTTTGCTTCACAGTATGTTAATTGGAGTCATGTGGACTCGACTGGAGTGGTGTGGATTACTTGTAGATTATTATTGTGATGTTTTTATCATTTGTTTGGACTCTCATTCTGACGGCACCCATTCACTGCATAGGATCCACTGGCGAGCAAATTGCTAAATGCTAAATTTGTCCAAATCTGTTCTGATGAAAAAACAAACTCATCTACATCTTAGATGACCTGAGAGTGAGTACATTGTCAGTACATTGTACATTTTTTTCAAAACTACATGATTTTTTTTCTTGAAAATGGTAGGTTTTTAAAACCTCATGAAACCAACGCGAATACAAAGAGTACATTTCTAAGGGCTTGTCACATTTTAAACTAGATTTTTTCAGTTTCTTTGTCATTGACTTGTTCTGTACATCAAGTACCATCACTGTACCTTGGTACTCCCAGCTTACTTTTTCTGCAAGGCTGAACACAGCCAATACTAAGATGTTAACTTTTTCGCAGCTCACTTTTCTTCAGTAAAGTGGGCTGATATTGCAGCGTACATGTGTCTGAGGAGGTGTTAGTCATCTGAATTTATTTTGTTTTTCCTGTCTGCTTTGAGACCAGATACCTAATATGTGCTCGTCTGCAGTGAAAGTGTGGGCAGGCAGGAGACTGTCTGTAACACCTTTTTATTGCATCAATCACTAGACGGGGTTTACAGCTCTGTGTTTTTGATATTTCTCCCTGTAATTGGAGGTAATCCCTGTGGGCAGCGCTGTCTCCACCAACCCGGATTGCTTATGATGCTTGTATTTAATAATGTGCTTTTGTGTGTATGCTCTGCTCTAGGTTCTGTCCCCGCTGTCAGACTCCATCCTGGCAGAGAAGACGGTGAGGGTTGTGGATGATCGAGTGGCCATCACTGAACTGGGCCTGCAGTTGGTCAGTGGTCTCACACTCAACCTGCAGCTCAGCACAGGAAGTAACCGAGCCATCAGCGCCACAGCAACCACACAGGAAGTGCTAAGCAATCCTAAACAGGTAATTTCAAAGCACAAAAACAGAATATTCACCGTTTTCCTGAACAACCAATGGGTGCCGCTATAACTCACTACTGTTATACTGTTTAAATCTAATTAAATATCATTGTAGAAGCTACAAGAGTTAAATATGAGCACCGATTCAGTATGTGACGTTTACCACCACACAAATAAGGTTTTCTAAAATGAAATAACCATATAGAAAATGAACAAATCAGAGAAAGAAGTCTATGACTTGTGCTGAAGACACAATTTCGTTGACAATAAAGCTATAGAACTTAACCCTTTTAATTGATCACTCATATAATACGTACATGCATTGGGATGAACCAGAGTGAAATGATAGCCAGGACAGGAGTTTTGTTAATGTAAAACATCTTTTAGCTCGTTTTATTTTTGATTACGTTGTTTCATTGTAAGATTCAAACAGCTATACTCTCTTGGAAAACCATTTGGTGTGCATTTCTCTGGAAAATACTTCCAAGAAAATGCTCTACTTGCAGTCACTAACAGTAGTCCATTATATTACGACGCCTTTGAAACTCACTGCAATTCCCTCTTTCTATAACAGCCTATTAAGGAGCATTTTTCTACACTGGTCATTTGTTGCACAAGTGTGATGTATAACCTAGGGATGAAAGTAACTACGGTTGCCCATGGTTAAATCTGTCATGCTTAATTATGGCTTTGTTAATGGTCTCAGAGGAGGTGGTGAATGTGCAGTGCCTCAGTAGCCTACCTGGACTCAATATAATTATCTTCTAGTTGACAGTCTTAATCAATATGACGCACCTCAGTTTAGGATCAGCGCAGTGCTGTTAGTTCAATCCTTTAAATTAAGCAAGACATACATGTGTCTGTGTGTCTCAGAGGCTCTGTTAATTCTTGTGGAACTTGGTATGACAATGCATATTAAGTACCACTGGTACTGTACCAGAGCTGTTTTTCATGAACACATGAATTTCAAGCAAGTTTCAAACTAAGAGAAATGTATTCTTCCTCATCTTTATGCACAATTACCACTAAAATGGTTTCAAAACCAAGTGAGCTGCACATTTTCTACAAAGGCGGCATCCTAAATGGTATTTTACACTGTATGTGATTGTTTGCAAGCTTTTCTTGTGATCTCGCCATCGCACGTGAGCAACAAGCTGTAACGGTTATCTTTCATGGTGTGCAGCGCTGTCCCCGATCTGCGATCTGCCACGTGTCTCCTATTGAAAATGAACTGAGAACATGCAGATGGTGTGCACCATGTAAAATGTGCTTAAAATGTCTGTAGTTGAAATAGAGCTCTACACTATTAGACATTTCTGTAATTTCTACAATTATTTACTGTATATCACCCAGTATAATACTGCAAATTCGCTTTACAGTAAATAACTGTAATACCCTTTGTATCATGGGAATTTTCTGTGACGTCAAACCCCACATACAGTGACTTACTCTATTTTTTTAAATTGCTGTATACTACTGTATTTGATGTAGCGGCCTCTTTGGCGCCATTCTATTGAGGCTGCTTTATTTTTCTCATTTCTCGCATTTGGATTGACAAGATTTGACTTACACCGTGTCTACAACGCCGCAACAGCTTGGGACTGACTACACTGGATGTTACATCGCTTGTAATGATTGGAAAATCCATTTGTCCTTCATGTCAGAAACAGCACGAGTGCTTGGAGTACATCTGTACGTCAGAAATATACCAGGGCATCACTTTACTGTCCGCATCCACTGTAGATAGTATAATGGGTTCTACATTTTCTTTTGTTGAATCGCGCCGCGCCACTCTCGTCCGAGGAAGACACGGAACCAGCGCGGCAGCGCTGCGGGTTTTGCCCATAGACTGTAAAAAAACATGGACGTAGTGTCCGTGACGTCACTCGTAGGGTTCAGAAGAGCATTTTTGAAGCCTAAAGAGGGCGGAGCCGACCGCCGCCATCTTGGCAGCGCGTCACTCCCGGATAATCGAAAATGGGCAAAAAGGCGGGACGTGGGTGAAGCTGAGGCGCTAGTTGCTGAAACCACGCCCGTCTATGGTGA
>NW_015662932.1:373859-375147 GCF_001515625.1 Sinocyclocheilus rhinocerous
GTGTCGATGCACCTTACGAGAGAATAAGACCAGTAAGCAAGGTAAAAAATATATGTACGTTTGTCTGTGTGTTTGTGTCAACATTTTTGCACACCAGTTTAACCTAGTAACATTTACCCGTCAACATAACTTTAGCGGTAACAAACTTTACTATGGTAAACTGCGCTGTTGTCTCAAACGAGTTTTGTCAGCTTATTGAATTACCGAATTAAAATTAATTTTAACGAGCAACGCTTATCTTGTATTAACATTAAGTTAACTAATGTGAAATTTTGTTCAGGTGTTAGTAGTTAATGTTGGCCAGTAGCTTATTGAGAAAATAAAATCGTATGTTAGCTAGGTTAAACAAGTTTTATGGCTAGCTGCCTTTCTAGTTTTAGAATTTGTTTGTTATAGTTTTTAATGGAATTTAAGATTTACTGCATTTTTTTGTATTTGTGTTTTAAAGGCAACTGCAATGAAGCATCAAGAAATACATGAGCAGGCAAGCCACCCTGAGACTGATAATTCATGGTAAGAGAACAACTATGGTTTTGAGAGATGTGTGTATTCTATATGGGGTTTGCCTTTTAAAAGTGTGCCATTTCTACTAGTTTTTCAGAGAAGACATTTCTGTCACTAACAAAGTGGATGCTGAGCCAAGGTGGTGGCCACGTTTTGGAGCAGCACCTGGGTTTTGCAGATGGCTATGTATTCTTTGGCTTCTTATCTTTTTTCCCCATTATGTTTCTGTTGCCTAAAGATTCTTTGTTAGGATAAATCCAGATGATACAACATAATGCACTGCTAAATGTCCTAAGACAGGAGAAATGAAGATGCACTGTTCCAGCATTGGAAGACTGTATTTATAAGTGTTATACATGCAATGTTTTAAATAAAGAATTTTACATTTTGTAATTATTGTGTCTGTTTTAACTGAATGCCAGTAGTACCTATGTAGGATAAAAATAAAATGAATTCTATATAAAAATGATAAAATCTAATGAAATATATTCAAATGAATTAATTACAGTAGTATACTGATGAATTTGATTTTTTTACAGTAATTTACTGTAAAAAGTACGGTTTGCAACTGTAAACCAAATACAATTTGCTACTGTAATCTTAATTACAGTAACTTAAGTTACTGTAAAAACCCTTTGAAATGTCTAACAGTGTACATAGGCAATGTATCTGCTATAAACAAGTGCATCACACAAATAGTGTTCCTCATATTAAGCACACGGGAGATGCAACTAACAAAAGATTATATGTGACATGAGGTTTCTGGGAGGAGGGGGGGGGGGGG
>NW_015662932.1:375404-407147 GCF_001515625.1 Sinocyclocheilus rhinocerous
GGGGGGGGGGGGGGGGGTTATTCCGAAAAATATACAGTATAAGTATTAAACAAACATAAATTATAGTGCCATTCATTATAAGCAACATTTATAATAAACAAGCCTAAAGTAAGTTATTTGAAGAAATTTTTTTTTTTTAAATGACTGGCATGGGGGAAATGCGCTATTCAAATAAACTTGGGCTCAAGTACCTCTCTCGAATCCAAATGTGTTTGCTTTGTGCATGTTTTGCATACATTCCGTTAATTGCATTATACAAGTCACTTTGGAATATAAGTTGCAGACAGCACATTTGACAAAAAAAAGTGTAACGTTAAGCATCCATTGTGAAAGATATGTGCGCACAAAGTTTGAAACGGCATTTCTTTGAAACAAGATTCCTATGTCAGCATAGGAATCTCCAGTGATAAAATTACAATTCAAGTGCTGACATAAAGCTTTGCACTAATTAATACCAAACAAGTCCATCTTCCAATAATGCTGGCCATCAAAAGGGTGCAAAAATCTTAAAGGGGTCATATGACGCTGCTAAAAAGAAATTTTGTGTATTTGGTGTAATGAAATGTGTTTATGCGGTTTAAAGTTTAAAAAACACATTATTTTCCACATACTGTACATTATTGTTTCTCCTCTATGCCCCGCCTTTTTGAAACGGGTCGATTTTTACATAGATCATCGGTCTGAAAAGCGAGGTGTGCTGTGATTGGCCAGCTATCCAATGCGTTGTGATTGGCCGAATACCTCAAGCATGAGACGGAAATGTTACGCCCCTCACATACCGTGTCCGGCCGGAGCGACGAGACATAAACATTAAAACCCATTACAAACGAGGCATTTGTTGCATCCAGTGGGGACATAATTACGGATTATAATGACTTATACTGTCTTTTCACGCGTTGCGTTGCATAGGCGTGGTTAACTCTTAACTTTTATAAAGAATATCTCTTTGGTTTTGAGACTTTAGTGTTTGCAACTTTACAGATCTTCTTTATGTACCAAGAGCTTGTAACACTCCAAAGAGAAAGGAAAAATTGAAATCGCATCATATGACCCCTTTAATAAATCAGATATTTCAACAACAACAAAAATAAACTATTTAAAACACATTGCAATCCTGAATATATAAACACACTGCAAAATCCCTCTGGAGCTCACAGTATGCTTTTAAAGTATTACAGATATCATTTTGACCTCCCTCATTTGCCATCTCAGTGCATGATTAGAGTGCTCTGGGAGTTTTTCCTCCCCCGTAGGATTTGTAGCGTGTTATTCGCGGACAGCGAGCATTAATGTCTTGGTAAGTGAAGAGCTTAAGATGCGTGTGTGTTGCAAATCCCTATATGCAGCCCCATATCTGTAATAGCACTGTGTTATCTCATATCTTTTAATCTGACTCCTTCTGACCCACCAAGTAGAGCAGAGACCACTCTGATCTCATGGCCTATAAAGGATTGCTGTGTGGAGTCAGGCACAGTATAATAGTAAAGTAACACGCAGTGGCACATGGGCTCCACCACAAAATGACGGAGCTAACTCATTGTTTACTGCCTACACAGGCACATAGACCTGATGAGTAGCCACTCACACGGCATTAGTACATAATTAACTTTTCAGATTGATAAAATCCACTGTCTGTATACATGCATTATTGGTCATTAAATTGTTTTGCTTTGTTTTTTTTTTAAGTTTTGTACAAATGACATTGGTATGATTTAATAGTTTTGTCACTCGCAGCATTTTATACAAGATGAATCTCCATCTTTCAGAAATGGCATCTGTGACAAAAAAAAAATGAAGACACTTTGTGATTTTGTTCCTTATATATATATTTTTTTTTTTTTTTTTTTTTACTGATTTTATGCGAGAAAACGTGTGTCACCACATGGGGTTCTGGATGAAAAAAAAAGTCATGACAGATGTTTTCTTTAGTAGATATTTTGTATGTCTTTGATTTCAGGAGACAGACCACTCAAATGAAAATGATAACATTCAATATGGCAGATATTATATATATATAAAATCACTTTTTAGTAATAATGTAGGTTACACTTTATTTTAAGGTCCAATTCGTGCTATTTACAAACCATTAACTACGACTTTCACCTCAATTAACTCCAAATTTGCTGCTTATTATTAGTTAGTAAGGTAGTAAGGTCGGATTAGGGATGTAGAATAAGGTCATGCACAATATGTGCTTTATAAGTACTAATACACAGCCAATATGTTAATAATAGGCATGCTAATAAGCAACTAGTTAATAGTAAGAACGGGTCCCTATACTAAAGTGTTACCATAACATTTGTTTACTCTAGAAGAAGCATGTACCCTAGCTGGACCTGCCTGAAAATGCAGCTTTTAAATACCTAAAGAGGCCAAATTTATGACACCATTGTTGTGATATTTTTATTGCTTGATTTAATTTGTTACAGTTCCTTCTAAACATTCTGACTAAAATTTGGCCAAAATAAGGCATTTTATGAGGTTGAATATTTATTCCAGGCAGCTTTTGCATTGCAAGCCTATGATGGCTAAAAACACTGTAGACAGACATTGAGATTTGAGACTTGCTAGCAGTGCCCTTGTACTGAATACTATTTTGTCTAAGTAGGTTAAAAATAACAATAAACACTCAAATCAGCCATTTTAAGTGCTACAAGTCAATTTAGGAATCACATTATTATGTACAGTAAGAAAAAAAATGGATATTCATTTTGAGATCTCCTAAAGACAGCATTTAAAGATTTTTTAAAGATTAACTTTATGTGAACATTAGATGATGACAAAGTCATCCAAGTAAGAAAAGAGCAAATTACCATGCACAATCAAATACAATCAAAACTTTTTAGCTCCAACTTGCCCCAACATACCTGTCTGAAAGTTTTTAGTGATCCTAAAGAAACCTTGATTAGCTGGTTCAGATGTGTTCATTTGTAGAAAAGTGGCCCCCCAGGAGCAGGATTGGACACCCCTGCAATAGCTGATATAGTACAAATATATCATGCAATTATTGCTGATACAGTCATACATATCTTTTGTGTTTCTCTTTACCCTCTGTAGGAGGCGCTGATCAGTGCGTGGCTGCAGTTCAGTGATGGCTCCATGGCTCCTCTGGACCTGTACAACCCAGGGCACTTTGTTCTGACCGCTACCTCTCTGGATGAGGATGTAGTGTCCGTACGGCAAGACGCAGCAGGCCGGTGGCCAGTTATTTCTGCACGAGCCGAGGGTCAAGGTCTGCTGGTGCACGTGGAAATGACGGTATCTGAAGTATGTCAGAAATTTAAGCGTCGGAGCGTCTTGGCGGCTGGAAACTGCAACATCCGTGTGAAGTTCGGTCGTAGCGAAAGCGCCTTGAGACCGGGTGACTTCGGCCAGGATGAGGACATGGACAATAGACCAGGAGACCGCAGACAGAATCCGTCTCTCCCGGATAGGACCGGAATGGACAACCACTACTATGGAAGCTCCATCTCAGACATGGAGGACGGTATCATGAGAAGAATCACCACCACAGCCAAAACAGCAATCATCAGGAGACCAGGCGGAGACAAGCTCTCAGATGATGGGAGCCAGTTGCCCGGCATTCCCATTGACTTCTCAGACTTCCCCGCTCAAGTGGACCTTCCCCGAGGACATAACGTGGATGAGGACGACCTTCAAATACCTCATGGACTTACTGACCTTGAAATTGGGATGTATGCTTTATTAGGTGTCTTCTGTTTGGCTATTCTGGTTTTCCTCATCAATTGCATCTCATATACCCTCAAGTACCAACACAAGGAGATGTCGACTGAGGGCCAGGAGAGCTTGAACCACGCCCACGACTGGGTGTGGCTGGGAAACGACACCGAACTTCTGGAGAGCCACCTAAGTTTGTCTCCGCAGACCGATGAGCACATCACCATTATGGATTCCAGCTTAGGAGGGTTAGAGGAAGGGAGCCACCTTCTCAACGGCGGTTCTTTGCAGAAGAACGTTCAAGGCCAGGTGCACCGGGGAGCCGAAACCGCTACGCTCTGCACCGGAAAAGACAGCAAAGGCGATTCACCAACGACCAAAAGAAAACGTGTGAAGTTTACCACATTCACCACCATCCCAGTGGAAAGTGTTAGTCCGGCTAAGGAAAATATGGGAGTCGATCCTGACAATGACATTAAGTGGGTATGTCAGGATGTTGAGCTTGGTGACTCCAAGGAACTACGAAACTACATGGAGCGGCTAAACGACAGTGCTTTAAAGGAAGTGGCGTAGTCAAATCAATGTGTGTGAACTGAACTCACCCTTTTGCCTTTGTAATAGAGATGAGTATGAGCCAGGGAACAACTGCTACATAAACCTTATTGAACACAACACATCAGCCATTACATAACAAAGGATGTTTAGCATTCTTTTGGTTTGACATGTCAATGGTAGGACAATGCCAAGACAGAGAGAACAGCAGACTTATGGCAAAATATGACATTTTAACAAGATGAATCGAATCTTTTTTGTATGTTCATTATATTATGTTCTCTATTCTCTTCATTTTTAAATGATTTTATTTTACCACCTTTTGTAGTTAAAAACTAAACCGTATTTCCAGGCTTGCCAATGCTCTGCACTCACTTATGAGGCTACAGGACTGTATGCAGATGGTGACATGTAGATTAAGGATTGTGATATTAATGAATCATTGTAAATAAAGTGCACATAGAATGGTTTGGATTTGGATGCCCTACGAGTTTCATTTCTGGCCAGTGTATTGCTTGCTAGATTCTGGATATATTTAGATTATTCACCAAGAGACCTTGAGTCACCAAGTTTGACATTTGTGTTTCGGTCTTTTTTTGTTGGTAAAGAGTGTCACAAAGCCTTTTTCTCAGCCTGAGCGGTAAACATGTTATTCGGCCCAGAACTGCCTAACTAAATCAATTACACAGTTCCTCAAGGCTCTGTTTAAATTATACTTTATTTCCCAAATCTCAGTTATAACCTTTTGTTGCTTGAAGCGTCAGAAACAAGCTGTTTCAACTGAGATAGGAACCTTATTAAAGTACTAAAGGAAGGTCGGCTCCAGTCATTTTTGACCATGGAAATATTCTGGGTGTAAGAATCAATTATAAATTCCAAAACATTAAGGCAATCAATTCCAGACTAATTCAGAACAATAGCCCCAACATTGGGAAAAAAGGGCAGTCCGAAGATGCCAATATTTATGCAGCATATGATAACAGTCTTGCTTGAAAAAGGCCAAATGAATTCTATAATGGTTGTACTGTATGTTAATATGACATTTTCACTGCAATCCTTCAAGCCAAAATATTGTAACCTTTCACTGCACAAGTGCCAATTATTGTCTAATTAACCTGCAGTAGATACCTCTTGCAAGTGCTCAATGGTATTTCCTTCTCAGTTTTATTAATGGGAAACTATCAGTCTTTAGTGAAAATCATTAACAGCATCAGACCTCTGAGAGCCAGACAGAAAGGAAGAGATTCTGCACTTCCAACCAATTAAAGAAAAGATAAAAAATCAGTGTTATTGACAAATTTCGGGTTTAACTAAGACAAACTAAGAGCAAATGTTGCCACATTTTATTTACTTCACCCAAATATATTTTAATAAAATAAACAACATAATATATTAATTATTAATAAAAAATTTAAAAAAATGAAAATTGTTCCAGTTCGTTATAGGACAGATGATGTACAGTCACCATCAGAAAATAAGTCCAGACAGAGCGATAATGACCAGCTGAATGCACAATATGCCGCTTATTACATCCTACTAACCAAACAATTTCAACTCAAATCGATATTTCATGCCTATATACTTGTTTGTATATGGTTTGTATATTTGAGTTTATCTCATCCCCTATAACAAGATAAAAACTGCTGCTTTTATGTGTTATGTTATATAATTAACACAGGACTACCCGGTCCTGCAGATTTGCTTTATACAACATTAGGAAGAAAAGGCCCTTTCTTTCAGAACATGCAACACAACTCCTTGTTCAAGCTCTTGTTCTGTCCAGGCTGGACTATTGCAATGCTCTCTTGGCAGGACTTCCAGCCACTTCTATCAAACCTCTACAATTAATCCAAAATGCCGCTGCAAGATTAATCTTTAATGAGCCAAAAAGAACGCATGTCACACCTCTGTTCATCAATTTGCACTGGCTACCAGTAGCTGCTCGCATTAAATTCAAGGCATTAATGTTTGCCTACAAAACCACCACTGGCTCTGCACCCCTTTACCTAAATTCATTACTTCAGAGTTATGTGCCCTCTAGAAGCTTGCGTTCTGCAAGTGAACGACGCATTATTGTGCCATCTCAAAGAGGCACAAAAAACACTAAAAACACATCTGTTCCACCTTTATTTGACCCTCTAACTCTAACCATTTTCTGACAGTGTTAAGCCTTCTACACACTGCATGATTTTAGCAATCCTATAAGATCATTGCAGATCACACTGTGCGACATGAATCTAATGAAATTGGGTACGACATGCATGTAGATTGTAAGATGCACGTTTCTATAGAAGAGGTAATTAGTTTTATGTTTTAGCGCCATGTCGCATTTATTTTGTCACATTTTTATTGGCTGGTCAGTAAACGTGGATCGTAGCAGCAAACACACTGTGCGATGATCATGCTGTATTTCTGACACTGTCAGAAAATTATCATAGACTATCTTTGGTCGCAAGACCGTGACAACGGCCGTCTTTGAACCTCTCTCACTGTACAAGATAGGATGCCACCGATTAGGAGCCACGGTCACAGAAATCTCCACGATTCTTTCACAATGCCAATATTTCATCTGGGACAGTCGAAAATCGTGTAGTGTGTCTCGGGCTTTAGAAATTCAGAATGATCATCACACAGTGTGTTTGCTGCTACGACCCACATTTACTGACCAGCCAATAAAAATGTGACATAAAATCAATGCGACATGGTGCTAAAACATAAAACTGCTTACCTCAAGCTTATCCCTTGCTCCTTCGCCGCTTCCAACTGATTCATGATGCTCTTTTTTTTTACCACTAGCACATGCTGATGACGTTTTATTCTTCTATAGTAACATGCGTCGTATAGTGTATGTATGAGTCAATAGGTGTCATTATCGTACAGTCTACATGCATGTCGTACCCAAGTTTATTAGATCCATGTCACACAATGTGATCTTATAGGATTGTTAAAATCTTGCAGTGTGCAGAAGGCTTTAAACCGTCTGTCTTTTGTGGAATACAAAAAATTATGTTTGGACGAATGTTCATGCTGCACTTTTTCACAGGAATAGACTAGCGACAGGCACTATCAAACTTTAAAAAAAAAAAACACTATGAAAGCACTGTAATTTTTTTTTTGTTAATTAAGTAAATTAAAGATTTTTAGAGTATGCTTCAAAAAATACTATTTTAGTCTTTCTACTTTAAAATGTCAAGTTTAATTCAATGTGTTACTTGCCATTTCTTTGTAATCATTTGTGAAATTTACTAGCAATTTTCCAATTTCAAATTTTTTTTTCTTCAGTGTTAGTAAAAGTCATAACATAGCTTTGGTGAGTGACAGTTTTGAGACAGCTAACAAGCGATGCTGTCAAACTTGGCATGATGTCTTCATGCACAATATCTGAATGTAGGTGAACATGAATGATGCAGTGCTAATGACTGCAGTTTCTCACTCAAAGCTATCATACGGTTTCAGAAGACTTGGAAATACACCACATATGCCATATGGCCAACTTTAATGTGTTGTTTTTTTTTGGGGGGTCCTTATTTGATGTATGGAGCAGCATGAAGATCCAGCTAAACATTTACAACTTCACTAGAAAACTTTTTTTAATAACAACTCTCCCACTCATGCACACAGCTCTATTGTAATTATTCATTGGTTATGTAGGATCTCCTCTGAACTATTGCACAGACATATTCCAGGAGAATCTAAGTATCCCCCCCCCCCCCCCCCCCCCCCGAGGTCTAAACTAATCACCCCTGCACATGGTCGGCCTGCTTAAAAACGGACACAAAGCCCTCGTCGCTGTCTCGCTCGCTCTCTCTCTCTCTAGACCTTTGGCTTTGCGCCTTGGTGACCGTGCGACAAGGCGCTCCCATGCCGTAACATCACGAGCGAGACTCCAAAACTCAAAACACTTCAGTTGAAACTTCGTGACTGCCAGAGATCTTCAAAAGCCTCAAGTCTTGCAAACTTAAACTCTCTCAGAAGAACTGCTAAAGCCTCTGGGTCACCAGGCAACCAACCAATCACCACCGAGGGCATTCCCAGAAACTACGTCATTCCGACGCCCGACCAGCAACCAATCACCGGGAAAAACCTCAAGCAGCCAAACAGGAAGCTTTTCAGCACAAACGCAAGTAACAAACAGAAGTCTTCTATCTGCTGAAATCGGTGCTGAATTGATCTTAAAGTAGTAAACGTAAGACAAATCTCTGCTTTGTGATTCTCTCAGGTTGAATTTAAAAGAACTCGTGGAAAACGAGAACTTTGGGAACTTCATACAAACTCCGTGTTACCTAGCTCGTAGCTTATAACTTATCAAAAGCATGTATTAACCCGAGGCCAGGGAAAATACAAATATTCAAATTGTTAATACACACGGACGTTAACGTCTCGCTGGACGAGTCGTTGATACAGTGTAAACTATCAAATTTGAAATCAGTTCTAATCAGGTCTTTTGAATAATTAATTTCATTGTAAAATTCAATGAGTTAAATTCCTTACAGTTACTCTGCTTTTGTTTTCCAAATGTGTTGAATACGCACCAGTAGCACCATGTCTACACAATTACAGTTGCAGCTGTATGTTGGATTATTGATCTCCTGCTCTAAGCCTAATGAAAACAACCGTATTGAATGAAGTCACTGTGTACAACGTTTCTAATCCGTGTTTCTCCTCCTCTGCCGTTCCGCTTTTCTTTTATCAGGAGTATCATATCAATCACATCCTCTCTCATTACCCGAGGCCCTTCTTTTTTTCCCGTATCCTGTCTGACACGTTCGCGCCTTCTGTCTTTCTCTTACACAGACGGTTTTGTTTTCTAGTATCCTGATAAATTATATTTTTTTCTCTATTTTTGTTCAGTCTCCATGCCATTAAATTTAAATGTGTCTCTATCAGCGGCGAGATGGATATATGGGGAGCGTGTTGTGCAGGGGTATGGTAAATGGCGGTGCAGTCTGTGATCTGTGAAGGGCACTTCAAGCTGAGTTGACTGGGGAGGAATAATCTGTGGCACAGAGAGGGAGAGTGACTGATGGATCTCTGGCTGTAATTAACACATCTTTTATAATCACGTCTTCTCATTTTCCAGCATCATCAGCAGGGGGGAGCGTTTCATTTCAGCATGACGTATAACATACAATCCTGTTCTTCATTTATAAACTGCCCTTTTTTTCTCAGGCATGACATGTGCATCTGTCTGCCTCTCGCTAGGTGCAGGCCGAATATGTTGAACCTCAGGATCATCAGTCACATGTAAAGGGTCAAGGTCTGACTGGTTAGCATGGTCCAGTTAGTCCCTGCTGGGAGAGGCCATAAATATGCCATCTGGCAGAATAAAGCATTTTAATCCACTGATGGATATGTGATGTATTTTGATAAAATATGTAATCACTGTAAAGTTTTAAGCTCTATTTTATACCCAGTTCATTAAAAAGTGGCATACATTTTCATCACACAAATTATATATAACAATTAAAGTTATGTTATAGTTCATCAAAAAATGAACATACTGTCATAATTTACTCAGCCTCATGTCGTTCCAAACCTGAATGACTTTCTTCTGTGGAACATATGTAACGGAGTTAAAATAATTAGTTAAATTCATGCATAAATTGGGAAAACTCCCATTGGCTGTTGCATCACTCATTGCGCACATGATGTTGCGGGGCGGAGCTACGTCATCAGCAGCAGAGTCTCTATAATCTCCCTGCTGGTAAGTCGCATAAATGAATGCTCCGTCTTAAAAACTAAGTTTGAATTGTTTTCAAGCCCAAGTTTAAACTTGAAACTACACACAAGTTTACTTATTTTGTCTGTCAGTTATTTGTGATGATAAAATGAAGTGTTTATGAAAGTTTCCTGTGAGGGGTAGGTTTAGGGGTAGGGTTGGTGTAGGGCAATAGAATATACGGTCTGTACAGTAGAAAAAGCATTACGCCTATGGAGAGTCCCCACAAGGATAGCTGACCAGACATGTGTGTGTGTGTGTGTTTACAATGAAAGTCAACAAGTCAATGGTCACCAAAATGTCTGATTACCAACATTCGTCAAAATTTCTTATTTATTGTTTGTTTGTTTCATTTATTTAGCATGAAAAAAGCAAGTCTAATGTGTATCAATGTGAATTTTAGTGGAGGCACAGTTTAAAGCATTCCTCCTTAAGTTCACACAGTTCCCGACAGTAATTTATTTTAAACAGTCTATCTATTATTTTATCATTCAAACCAAACAAACTTACTTTAGTAAGATGTAGAATGCAAATGCAGATATTTTTTAAATGTGGTGCAAGTATTCAAATATAATGATCACCAGTTTAAATGTGCAATCATGCTTGTAGAAAAAAATACACTTTAGCATACTTAAAAAAAGAGTACTCATTACAGTATAATAAATGATACTTTAAATTATATTAAATTAAATGATTAATAATAATGTCTTCTACTTTAAATTTATAATAAATGCAAAAAGTTGAACATAGTATAGTGGGTTTTTTTTCACTTAAGTGGGATTCAAGTACATTTTTATATGTAACTGCATAATTATATTGTCTTTGAAATATGGTTAAAGTGTACCGTTTTACTTTTCAACAATATATCAGTGAGAAAAAGAGTAATTAACCTTTACTTTTTTGTCAAATGAAGAAGGTCAATCTCAAGTATGTGCTATTTTGTTTTTAAATTATTTCATTTAAGATGTTGTTTAAACAGTTTTTTGCTATTTTCTAGTAGTACACAAATTTAAATATATCAATGGTTATCCTTGGTTAAATGCTCTATTAAGCAATATCACGCAAGCACGAGTTTTTGGCAAGAGATTTGTTGTTCCTTAAATAGCTTGGCTGTGGGCACAAGGCACGTGTACCAAATCTGTGCTGACATTCAGACTAACATGCTATTACGAGTGCACACTACTCTTGGAATGGAAATGGAATAAATGCAAATACAGGAAGTTAATATTGAGTAACTTACAAGAACATAACTCAAAACAAAGTCACAGCTGAACGAACCGTCGCATGAGCAACAGACTTAAGTTCGAAAATCAACCAGTGTGTAGTCTATGAACGAATCAATTGAGTCAATGATTACAGGTGCATCTCAATAAATTAGAATGTCGTGGAAAAGTTCATTTATTTCAGTAATTCAACTCAAATTGTGAAACTCGTGTATTAAATAAATTCAATGCACACAGACTGAAGTAGTTTAAGTCTTTGGTTCTTTTAATTGTGATGATTTTGGCTCACATTTAACAAAAACCCACCAATTAACTATCTCAACAAATTAGAATACTTATTAAGACCAATAAAAAAAACATTTTTAGCCTTCTGGAAAGTATGTTCATTTACTGCATATGTACTCAATACTTGGTAGGGGCACTTCAGTCTCTGTGCATTGAATTTATTTAATACACGAGTTTCACAATTTGAGTTGAATTACTGAAATAAATGAACTTTTCCACGACATTCTAATTTATTGAGATGCACCTGTATATTACTCACCCATAAAAAGAGTGACTTGTCGCCACCTACTGTTACACCTATGATGTAACTTTTAAAATCCCCACCACAAATACAGGCTGATGACAAATACAACAGACAAGTGGAGTGACAAAATCAACGGAATAGTTTCAATGCTGTTGGGCTATGTATGAGTATTTTTATATAACCTAAGACATTCGACCAGTCAAAATTCAAAGCTGTGACTTTGTTTGGAGTTATAGACTAACTGTTGTAGCCTATAGACCTTATGCGTCAGAGAAACAAGTGTGTAGCAGCCATCTTTAGAATTTTGCCTTTGAACTTCTGTTTTTACGGTAGCATCGCTGTTGATGAGTAATCAGCTGGTGAAGTGGATTTACTTATTTTAGAGTTAAGGTAAGTTATGTGCATTGTTCGAGCGGATGTCTTAACAAATGTCAGTGGACCTGGAAGATTTTAAAACGAGCGGTTCATTCATAAATTTGTACGACCTTACCTTCATTCTGTGGACAATGAGTGCAGCACTGAGAAGAGACGGGGCTACACACGCTGCATTAGTTGCCGCCCACTTTTTCACCGGTATTTTTCCCCATTAATTTTTTTCCCATAGGAATTGTCTTTGTTAAAGCATTGTAAGCTATGAACCAAACCAACAAGTTATACAAGTATGAATCACAACATTACAAAATTTTATTTGCAAACGAGTTTGAAAATCACAGAAAAAGGCTTCAAAACAGATCCTCCAAAAACAAACAAACAAACAAACAAACCGGTAAAGTGCGGTACACTGGCGAGAAGAAAAGATGCTGTTTTTTGAATGTGTGAAGAAAACTTGTCACTTAATGCGAGTCCCGCCACCTTCAACATGTCTAACACTGATTCTGGATTAACATATTTTACACTGGAAAAAATGTTGTTGTTTTTTTTACAGGAAAAGTAACTGTCTCACAACTCTGACAGCAATTAAATGACGTCAAGGCTATAATGTGACTGGTTATCAAGGCATAGGCTACATGACTGTTACACTTTCTCCAGCGTAGAGCATGGAGGTTGGCATCTCCCCATAATAAGAACATCTCTAATATAAATACGCCAGAATAAGTAACAGGGCTGCAGATTTAGCTGAAATTACACTGTCACTCAGTATGGGCTAGTTAGTTTGCAGCCAACCACTGGATTGCAATATTCTATTAATATGGTAATCATATTTCCCATAAATTAAAGTATAAGGACTGCTTTAGGATTAATTACAGACATTGATAACCCATAGTTCATACAAGAGAAACCTGATTTATTTGCATTTTATATTACATCACCATTAAATGAGAAACTTGTGTTCATTAAATTTACTCTTCAGAGCTAAAAGCTGAATACTGTAAATAAGCTATTAGCAGTTAGAATGAGAAGGTAGTTAAAAAATGGCATTTGCAAATTTGAATGCAGCATGAAGAGATGTTTGCAAACATCAAAATAGGGTTCATGTTAGACACATCCAAACCTGTTTTAATGAGACATATCAGCCTCTCTTACAAGACAAGAGTCATTAGGGAACACTGACCTTAAGACGGGTTAACACTCACATAAACCATCCATAATTCATATACTGTGCTTACACCTTAAGCTCTTCTGCTTTTTTAAATAGAGCATACCACTGTAAAAAACGTGGAGGTGGTAAAAATATATAGGCTGTGTCAACAATCTGACTCAGAGTGAGAGGAAGAAAAAGAGCTGTGGAGTTCAAACGGTTCGCTGACGGTCACACTCTTGGGAAGCGACTCGTCAGTCTAGATATGCTTGGCTGAAGAGCGGCGATGTTCTGATTTCATGCTCATCTGATGAAATCAGACAAATGCAATTGAATGTGAGAGATCACAAGGTTTGCATATGAGCTAGGAATATGCGAGAGCTGTAATAAATGGGAGACTCATATTGAGACTGCTTTTTCAGACACAAGCACTAGAGGTCAAATGCATTTTATTGAACAACACCAAAATAAACCATTTCATTTTAAACACAAACAAAAGCATGAAAAAAAATCACAATGTATGTTTCCACTGCACAAACTCAAAATGTAGTTTTTAGAAAATGTTGAATTTTACTCTGAGAAAAACAGAAATATTTTACATTTTTAAAAACCTTTAAATCAGCATTTGAATATGCCCAGTTAAAATGAATGATGCCCTTTCCTTATACTGTCTTTTAATATTTCACCATTTTGATCAGATTCAAACTACTCTAATGTCAATACTGTTTGTCAAATTACATTCAAAAGGATTTTGATCACTCTGTTTTGAACTACCTAATGTAAAAGTGCAAGGATGATGCATCAGTTGCAAGAGTCATGTGGAATAACTCTGGCATTGAAGGCACAAGGTGTAACTGCTGAAAAAGTGCAACACAAACCACAGGAACTACCTGTGCATGAAAACATAAAAAGAACCACAACAGAAGCATAATGGGAGTGTTGTTACTATTTTGTTAAGCTTGTGGTCAAAAGCAAAGACAGCAGACTTAGTTAATTAGTTGGCAAAAACAGCAGCAAAAAGTGTTGTCGTCGCAAACTTTGCCTATTGATGGCATTATGAAGCTGAGGTATACATTTTTACAGGATGTATCATAAGCCTGCATGTAAAATTCATGATTCTGTATACTCAATTATAAACATGTTATTTTTCACTAGAGATTAGTGCAAATGTAATCTCACTACATAACCTCATTCAGATGAAAATCTGAGCTTGAGGTTTGTTGCTCATCAAAAAGCCTTACACAAATCTAAAAAGGTCATGAATCATTGCAAACAAGACGCAGGTGTTTCCAAAGGAACCACTATTCATTTGCATTTGCAGAGATATTCCTGCTGTAAAGACGTCAGCTGAGCTGTGTGCTACATGATATCAGCACTCCTTGTGCAAATTCCTCATTTCTCAGATGATACACTCATATCATAACCACGATAAAGAGCAAAGGACTGCTTGGCCGTACCACTTGAGATCAAAATCATTAAAAACAAGCTAACAGAAATCTAATGCCTGATAAAATATCTAAATATCTAAAAGTGAGAAACACTTGTAATGCCACAGGTCTAGTACCAAAGTTACAAATTTAATCAAACTGTTAAGGACAATGTGATTCTTAATAATAATAATAATAATCTTTTGCACTGCAGTTTTTATCAACTACTTCACTGATGTTTGATAATGTGAAAATTCTGCATGAATTCTGTATGCAATTTATTGGCTACCATCTGAAATGAGTAGCCAACCATATTTGCCCTTTTAGACATCAGCCAATTAGCATCAACGGCATAAAAAATAGAACCAATTGGTATCTATTACAAATGTACAGTAAAGTGACCATATATACACAATACAGTGCAAAATGGTGCCTGAATTAGAGGAGAAATAATGTTTAAAAAAAATAACATTTTTAATAATGTTTAAAAAGTATTGTTAAAATTGTGTTTAAAAAAGGTGTACCATAAAACATGCCCAGAGGGACAATTTTAAATAAATCTGAACAAAAGTATTGTCTTACCCTGTCGAGCATAAACTATGAAAATAAAAGGTTCAATAAATATTCAATTTAAACCAATGATCAATTGTACAACCCATCGTAAACAATTTAAAAACCACATTCATTTTATGAGTAGGTGAATTTGTAAATCTCATTGACATAGTCAAAACAACAAAAATCCTAAATTTTGAACAAGTGTTGCCCAAAGTATACACTACAACAAACACACATTTCATAATCCAGTTCACTGATGGAGTGGACAAACCTAATTTCCAACCATTTCATACGAATATTTTGTAGGTAATTATCGGGGAATTTTTTTTGTTTTCTTTTCTTTTGTCGCGTGTTTAAAACGGCAAGAGAATGGCCAGTTCCAGTAAACACAGGGGGCTTCAAGTTAAATATGTCAAAAGTCAAATATTTTAAAACTTAATTTTTGAAACACTATGAGGTTTAAAGTTTGGCACATGATTTGGTGGCTGAGGTGAACGTACGGCTGGTGAGGATGATGGGGGTCATGAGTTGGTCAGAGACACCCTGTTGCTCCCTGCTCTGGGCTTCTGCTTGTCATACTTCACAGACACAATGAGGAAGACGAGGAGTGTGACTCCCTGAATGGCAGCCAGGAGGAAGAAGTAGTAATTCAGTGTGCACTCGTTGATGTTACCTACAGAGAGAAGAAAAAAACTCACTTTGATGTGAATTTCACAATACCAAACTTTCAGTAGCGGATAACAACCTCTTGGAGCAGAGACATCACGCAACCTCTGTATACTGGTTGAAACAGAATTTGAGTATCATTTCTTCAGAAGCAGGTCTCACATTTTTTGATTTTGATTTAAAAATAACAAAGCAAACAACGAAAACAAACCAAGGTGATATTTACTATATTGCATTTATATATAAAGGATATATAACAACTATATCTTTACTTTGGACCTTTTGTTCATTTTTATCAGTTACTATTCCAGTAATTACAATCACTTTTCCTGAAAAAAGGTATGGTAATACATATTTTTCTTTAACTGATACTTCTTATCATCCTTCCTTTGCTCACTTGATCAGTGGAGAGATTTCTGATTAATTCTAAAGGCGTGTGTACAGGTAGATGAAGAGAAACTGAACATCTGTGTGTACATGCTGCATTCATATGTCAAAAGAAAAGACATAGAAAAAGCATATGTTTGTGCTTGTTGGATCCCCGAAGGCAACAGAGCGAACAGGCAATCTGCTGCCTTCATACTACCCTACAGCAGCAAAGAACTTTAACTGATAGCATGTCTGTCCGGACTGCTTGTAAGCATCCATTGCAACCTGCAAGCCCATCTGACTCTGGTTTATTCAAGCAAAACCTAAACAAGCATTATTTCTCCATCCAATCTCTCCTTCAGTTCCCATCTAATGCTTGAGAGCAGATAGAGGGTTTACATCAATACTTACAGGGGAACCATAAACAAAAAGCCACATCTTCACAGGATGAAGGAAGAGCCTATAATTCACCATCTTGGGAGCTTTAGTGAAGCACACTCGCTCTGATTCTTCTGGCATTACAGACTCTGAGCCCTCGGCCCTGAACTAACTCTCCTGTTGTTTAAGCCTCTGACTGCTCAGGCCATTATAGTCCTGTGTAACGACTGTGTAGTATTAAATTCAACCCTCTACTAACACTAAATTCTTTACACAAACACAGAATTGGTTTAGAAATGTTTCCTGCATTATGAACCATAAGTCTAAACCTCTCTCTCTGGGCTGAGGAAAAAGCTGCTTAACACTTCTGATCTGTTCAGAAGAGGTGGTCAAACCTCCAGGGTTGAGGACCATCAAAGAGAAACTCTTAATAAGTAGTTCAGCGAAGGGACTGTCGAGTCTCGGGAGTGTTTCAGGCTGGCTAAAGCAGGGCCCTGTAGCGCTGCTTAGCATTACCTATTACGACGTCTACAAACATATATCCATATGAATGCATTAGCATTTAAATAGATATATTCACATGTCCACATCTTGCCGAAATAGGGTCACTGATTAGAACAAGGTATTACATTTTAGAGAGGATTCTACTTCAGTTTGAAGATGTCATTAGATGGAGAAAAAGATTCAGCATCTTTTCATAGCAACCAATTGGAGCAAAGAAAGATGAATAAGGTCTTCTGACCCCCAGCTGAACCTTTGAGGAACATCATGAGCAATTCCATGAAATATAATTATCTATGGCCTCAAAGAACACATCTCAAGCAGTTCTTATCTTCTGCCAGATGAGGCAGCTGAAGACATGAAAGCACTGATTCATTACAGTATAAAGCTGCAATGCATTTCCATCCCAAACATGTATGAATGAAGATCCAGACGGCAACATCTGATTAAACATTATGCATAGTACAAGGGCTGAAAGATTTCAGATGCTCACAGTGGTCTCGTCCTTTCAACCAAACCAAATTTTTGAGTACTGTGTAAACTGTAATACAGAGCTGTCCAATTCTGCTTCTGGAAAGCCACTTTCCTGCAGAGTTTAGATCCACCACACCTGCTTGGAGGTTTCTTCTAATCCTTAAAACCAGGATTAGCAAGTTTAGGTGTGTTTAGTTAGGGTTGGACCTGAACTCTGCAAAGTGGAGGTCTTCCGGGGCAAGTTTTTTGCAAGACACAAAATATATACCGCCATGTATGTTTCGTGAAATATTCAATGTGAAATGTCCACTGGGTGGCACTAAAAGAGTGTTCCGTTTTTTTATATAACGTACCATCTGCACTACACCTAAACCTACTCGATAGTATGAACAAAAGTGAATGTGACATAAAAACGCAATCGCAAGAATGACGTTTTAGCTTGTTTTTCGATCTGTCATCTTTGAGCTCTTTCATTGTGAGTCATGTTTTTCACGGAATTCGTACCCAAGGATTCCGCATCCTAAGTCCAAGTCTGTCCCGGCTGAGCTACCGAGCAAGTTTGTTACGTCCGGAAAGTAAAACATATGGAGCTGTAATCATAACTATGTACAAAAACTATTACAAGTGCTGGCTGTTTTACCGCATCGAGTGTTCATTTCTGTTGGAAACTGCAGTGATATGTAGTTATTGGTAAGTTTTTCACGTCTTGCGAAAAAGTTCCCAGCTCCAACCTTTGAGTTCCATGGAGGAGCTCCAGAAGGAAGTAAGGAGGAGTGACAACAGTGGACCAGAGGCCTGGGATATTTTTTGTTTTGTGCACTTGTTTTCTTTGTTTATTTTTTATTTGGAAATTAAATTTTACATTTACGTGGAGTTGGTTCCCACCTCCTCCTTCTTGTATCTACAAACCGTGTTACCGGAGGCCTGCCAGAAGCATGATCTGGCACCCTTGCCACAGAGTGCCCTTTCAGGTTTTCAAAGATTGGTTTTGGCAGTTATTTAGATTTCTTCGTGAATTTCTAAGCTGCATTACATGTACATAGGGTGCCCCACTTTGATGGCCTGAAGTCTTATTTGAGAGCATCATTTAGCACAGAAGTGTCAGAGCCATGGCCTTGCGGTTACTGCTAATGTTAAGTCAGAATTTTCACACAGGTTTGAATCCAACCTGACCCTATCCCATCCCTGTCTCAATCCTCAATACTTTCCCCTCTCTTCTTCACCATCTCCATCCAATAAAAGTGGCAAGCCATGTTATGGCTACAGGAACCTCCTGATCAATTTCTCTGCTGCTTTAATATACTCTGTAACAGCAGTCGCTCCCCAATGACAACAAGTGTTACAAACAGGTGGACAGTTTGACTGAGAGAGCAATAGAGCTCAGGATCTTGCTGCCCTCCAGCAAGGGGAAACAAATGCCCAGTCTGTGAAAAATGCTGCATTTACAATACCCACATGCCAGAGTAGAGCTAACAGCAAACCAACAATCAATACCCTCAAATGGTCCCCTTTCACGCCACAGGCTACTCCAACTCATGGAAATAAGAAGATTAAAATATGGCTTGCTGTTGTTTCGAGTTTGTTTCCCCCATCCATGGTGTTGTGCGTTGGCGGGTGACATGGCTGTTCTTCCTATGCTTCTGGGAGATGACATGATTTAACAGCAGCACTTGGCAGGATGTGGAGGTGCTGGTCGCCTCCCTGAAAGGCAAGGCTGTAAAGAATACTCAGTCAAAGGACAGAGTGGGAGATATATCACGGCGACACGCTCTGGGAAGATTGCTTGCACTTCCCTCAGGAAAGTGGCAGCTGTCGCAGATTTGGCTGCGTTTGGGCAGTAATGGAAAAACAAACATTACTGGAGCACAACTGCATGTTCCTGATGCAAATCTCAAACAGGAAAAGCAGTAAGCAATGAAAGGATCAGAGAAATTTGTAGGATACAAAATGTAGATCTTGCACTAAGAAGAAAGAGTTAAAAACAATGATCCAACTCATCCTGTCAGTTTTCATAAAAATCAATCTCATACGTCCCGATCTATGCAAAAAAAGAAATCCCACATTAGATCAAATCTGTATAGTTCACAAATATATGCACAGTTATTTCATTTGATTAATAATAAGACAATCCTAATCCTCAAGTCTGATGACTTATTTTATAATAATAGTTTAAGAGGGCGTAACTTTGACTGGAATTCATGAATTTTCCACTAGTCCTCATACACAGTAGTATCATTTGCTCTCAATCGTTACAGTCCCCATGCCCTCATTTCACGTTACATTGCACATTCAGTCTTATAGTGCAGCTACACAAAGATAACAGCAGGCACCTGGCAGTCTCACTCTACAAGGGCCGGCAACTGTATTTGTCTTGCTGCAGGCCCTCTGCAGTCCATCATCGAATGATTTTATTAACCTTTCCTTGGCATGTAGTCCCGTATGACACACATGATGCTCTTTGTGTTCATTTAAGAAATATCGGTATTTATCTCGTGTGCTTCAAAAGGGTATACCTGTCATATGTGAGGGCTTATCTGGGGTAATTGGAGAAGCTGGAGAATTAAAGATGGAAGAATAAAGGGGTCTATACGAGAATGAATCTGGCCAACACTACGAGAATGTGGCAGCTCCATTAGGCGGCTCACGTGTCACCAGGTCTAACCAGTCTCCAGTCTTTCAAATTAATCGACTGAGACCTTTTATCCACTTTAAAAGAGTGGCGGAAGCAGGGAAATGCGAGGGGAACATCAGAGGAGGCAAAGTATGAGAGACAGATGCACAATCAAGAATAGGTTTTAAAAAAAAAACTACACACAGTACACACAAACTGTAGATAACCATGAGTGCATTTGCATGTGCAATCTTACTCTGATTGTGCTCAACAACAGTGTGTAAGGTCATGTAAAACTATGTTTAATATGCGAGTAAAACTCAGTTGGCACACCTAGATATTTTACTCTGCATGGAAACAAATTTGACTGAAAAAAAAATGTCTGCTTTCAAACAGGTTTTTCCAACACTTCCTATGTGTCTAGAATAGAGTGCATTAGTGCCATCCCAGTTTTTCAGCAGCCTTGGTTCTGGAAGTATTTTTCCCATATGTTTTTGTTTGTTTGTTTGTTTTAAAGTCCTCGTTTCAGAATTATAATCCATGAACCAAACTATCCAGCTAAGAGGTGAATCACAACATTTCAAGCTTTGATTTGAAGTAAATATATATACAGTGGGTACGGAAAGTATTCAGACCCCCTTAAATTTTTCACTCTTTGTTATATTGCAGCCATTTGCTAAAAGCATTTAAGTTAATTTTTTTTCCTCATTAATGTACACACAGCACCCCATATTGACAGAAAAGTGAAAATGTCCAAATTGGGCCCAATTAGCCATTTTCGCTCCACGGTGTCATGTATATGTCAATAATATGTCGATAATATATATTGCACTTGTAGCTTTAAGCTTAATTTTAGATTTATATGCTGTTGAATGTTAGCTAACTTTATGTTGTGCATAAACAACTTATATTAACTATTTATGGTTTACTTATTTTTATATTTTTGTACACTTATTTTTGGATCCAAATGCTGTACTCTTTCAGAAGATCTGTAACAGTGCCCCTACCATATAACAGTGCAAACAAGGATTGCTGGAATCACTCAATGGCGGGGAAGGGTGTCATAAATTATGGAAAATTTTGTCAATGGCCAGGATAGAGTTAAGAAATAAGTTGAAATAATGTGGTCTGATAGCCTCAACAAAAGCATATAACAATGATTGATACCTCATAGCTCACAGCTCTGTCTTTAACAGTCTATAAGTTATAAATAAAAATCGATTCCCCTATGGAGAAAATTAAGGGGATTTTTACTTCTTTTACTGGACTGTTACACTCTGTTGGTTTACCAAAGATAGACCTGCCCCAAATTCATAACATTTGTTGTGTTGGACTGATCGGGCAAAAAGAGCAATGTTTCGATAGAGTCACCATATGGACACCATTCACAGAAATTAACCTAAATTCACGCAAATTACACGTCTCAGCATCCATATCCATTTCATTGGACCCATCTCTCAATGCTGTTTCTATTTTAAACAACGAAAGTGCTCTTCTACAAAAAAAGCACTATTACTTTCTATTGTCCAGCACAGATTGGCCAGCACACACACCGCAGTTGACCTGAGAGGAGTGTCTGCCATGCTTCCTCACTCCTGCTGAATAATACATACTGCACACAAGTAAAACAATGTGCTCAGCAGGGAAGCCATACGCTTTGAGGAGGAAGTGTGTCTGCTGATCAATGCAACTCTCCAAACACATTGCTATACAGCAGACTGAGGGGACAGATATTGGTTTAATTAATGCACAGGCAAGGTTAGGGACGAGAGGAAAGGAAAGAACGTCATTAGAATTTGTGATTTTAACTTTTTAGTTTTAGAAACGTTAAGTGATTTTAACTCTTCAAGTATTTAAAAGGACAGTTCGCCCAAAAATGAACATTGTCATCATTCACTTTCCCTCACATTACTCTAAACTCATCTGTCACTTTCTTTCTCATGAGCAAAACAAAAGGAGATGTCAGGCAGAATGTTCATGCTGCACTTTTCCATACAATGTAACTGAATGGTAACCATGAACATGAGTATGATCATATGTTTTAAATGAATACCCATCTGCAGTGGTGTGGACAGAAACACTCTTTAAGGAGGAACCACCACACAGATCATAAATCATATATTAGTGCAAACAGCAAACATATTCATAAGTCCATAAAGGCCATTTTTTGTCACAGTGATGGAAGTGCTAGTTAGCTTTGTTGTGGTTTGTCTTAATTTATTTCTCAATGCTTTTGCTGGCCACACACTCTTCATTAAAGACACAACAGGTTGCCAAACACTCGCAGAGTTTCCAATTACGTCCACAAAAGACAAAACAAGAGCTGCCCATAAAAGACATTAACTGGCCCCATAAATGTTTGGCAGACTAAGAGAGAAATGTGGAGATTGAAAAAGTGCAGCTTGATTTATTTAGGTGGAATCGTAGAAGGAGATAATGAAAAAGAAAAAGACAACAGGATATTTAAAATTGACTTTATATTTTCAGTTTCAATTGATTGGCTTTTTTAATGCAGAAACCATCCCAGATCAAGTTATAATGCATCTATAAAGCAACTATCTATAAAGCTGACCAAGGCTGCATTTATTTGATAAAATAAGTAAAAACAGTAATATCGCAAAATACTGTTTAAAATAACGGTTTTCTATTTAAATATATATTTTTAAATGCCATTTATTTCTGTGATGGCAAAGCTGAATTTTCAGCAGCCATTTTTTGATAGGTAGGTCTCTTTGACCAGAACACATGGAGACAGACAGAGATCAGAGCAAACGTCTTTGCTTTCGACACGTGGAACAAATGCGCCCTAACAAATAAGCATGATGCTCACATCACAACAGCTCTTTCCCCTCTTGGCTCTATCTGTGTGTGCCAATCCCAACAACAATATTTCAGCGCTACTCGTCCTGATGCCTTGACGGCTTTCCTACAGGAGATTACACGAGTCAGCAGACAGAGTTCAATGCCATTTGTCAGGGTCTGCAAATGCAGAGATGTTCATATTTTATGACTCTCTAGTCTGGGGGGATTTCTGTAAGCAGCAGTGTCAAAACCGTTAAAGGGGTCATATGATGCGATTTCAAGTTTTCCTTTCTCTTTGGAGTGTTACAAGCTGATTGTGCATAGATAAGATCCCTGAAGTTGCAAAGACTAAAGTCTCAAAACCAAAGAGATATTCTTTATCAAAGTTAAGACTCTGCCACGCCCCCCTAAAACGGCTCATTCTAACACGCCCCCACATATCTACCCCACTATGTGGAAATATTTGCATAATCCCGCCGCAAATGTGCACGCAAAGAAAGAAGGCATGGTGTCAGTAACCGCAGTTAGTGTTGAAGCAGCCATGTCAAGGAGACGCTGTGTGTTTCTAGGCGAAAGCAAAAGCACTTTATTTAGCCTTCCGAAAGTAGATGCATTTAGGAATCTTTAAGATTACTTACAACAGAACAGCAATGCATTTTATGGACGACCGGTGCAAGTCATGCCAATAAAGCTCATTTGAATTTCAATTTGAGAGAGAGTGCGCGCGCGCGCGAGAGAGACAGAGAGCGAGAGAGAGAGAGCGCGAGAGAGAGAGAGAGAGAGAGAGGGAGAGTAAAAAGCATCATATGACCCCTTTAATAAATGTTACCTGTTTGAATGTAAACCAAACAAAACAGCATTGAAACATGAATGAAACAGCATGAAACATGAATACTGTAATACAAATTAGATTTACATGTATTTACAGAAGTACTGAGTATCTAAAATAATAAATATGCTACAAAAGTGTATTTACATGGATAATACTTTTAAAAAAGGTGACATATATGTATTTGTAGATGTATCACAGTTTCCACAAAAACATTAAAAAGCACAACTGTTTTCAACATTGATAATTATTGAGCAAATCAGCACATTTGCATGATTTCTGAAGGATCATGCGACACTGAAGACTGGAGTAACGATACTAAAAATGCAGCTTTGCAATCACAGGAATAAATTAACATTTAAATATATTACATTACAAAACGGTTATTTCAAATTGTAATAATATTCTAAATATTACCGCTTTCTAATAAATAAATAAATGCAGCCTTGGTAAGCAAATTAGGCTTCTTTCAAGAACATTAAAAAAATCTTTATACCAAACTTTTAAACGGTAGTTGATATATCCATAGGGCCTTGTTAGATGACTTGAGGCAAGGTACAGAAAAAAGCTGACACAAACATGTTTCACTATTATCTCCTTGTTCTCACTCATATTCTTTTGTCTGCACTCTTTTGAAAGACACCTTTCTTTCCTTTTGTCATATTCAGTGAACACACTCTCTCTTTACCTGAGACTCTTGGCCTTGATTAAAACATTGACATTTCTGTAAGTGGCAGATACAGATTCTAGACCAGGAAGAGAGGGTCATGTCTGCAGGCCCTCTGGTTCTTTGCATGTTTCTAAGCTGACCTGAGATCAGACAGACTCACATGTCACGTTTCACCCTGTAGGAAAAAAGAAAACCAGAGGAGCACCCTGGGAGTCCAGAGAAGAGATTTGAAAGAATTCATTTTACCAATACCGTGAGGCAAAGCCGAGCCTGGTGACACCTGCAGTCCCGCAGATAAAATAAAGGATGAGGGGAAAATGTCTCTGAAAATATTTATCAAAGCCTATATCATACGTTGGTGAAAAAGTAATAAAACTTCTGGGAACTAGAGCAAAATGTTTGTTAGAAAAGTTTGTTGTAAAGAGCACATCTACAACACACAACATCTTACCCAACGGTAACTTTTCTCTGCACATGGAGCAAAATCACATTCAATAGCACTTCTGTTGTCACTGTGTTCTTAAAGCTCATCACTAGAGCCCTATCCGGACAAGACTAGTTTTCTAAACGATGTTTAATCACTTATCATCTGACGTCTGTGATTTTGTATTGATTTGGACGGGCTAACATCTCCTTGTTTATTACACAGGTAGGAGTGTTTGTTTTCTAGATGTGAGAGTTACAGAAAGTCATGTGATGTGATTAAGTTTATAGAAGTAAAAAAAAAACATGTAAATGTGCAGATAATATATTAATATTGTATGTTCATATTTTAATATTGATATTAAAATAGTCTTATAAGTTTCTGTGATTTGCATCACTTTAATTTTATATTACTTTTTTTGTCAGATGCCATCCATATTGACAGATTCAGCAAGATAGTAGTTCACATGAGGGGAGGCACTGTGATAAAAGAATATCAGCAATTACAGACATTTCCATTCGGATGGGATTAGATTTCTCAGAGGACCATTAAGTTTGCCGAAAAACAGAAATTTGCTCTGGTTTTTTTTTTTTTTTTTACAGAGGTTTTGTGAGAAAAACAGACTTGGCAGATTCGGATGAGATTAATCGCAAAGTACATCTGGGAAACAAAACTAGATTCTTAGAGCAAAGTACAAAAAGTAGACTATTTTCAAAATGAATAGGTGGATTACATGAACGACTAGTTGATTGATCAAGCAATAGTTCACCCAAAAAAGAAAATTATGTTATCATTTATTCACTTTCAAGTTGTTCCAAACCTGTATACATTTCTTTCTTCTGCTGAGCACAAAAGAAGACATTTTGATGAATGCTGGTAACCAAACAGTTGCTGGCACTGATTTTTCTAGCTTTTTTTCCCCCCCATATGGAAGTCAGTGGGGTCCAACATTCTTCAAAGTAGCTTTTTTTTGTGCTCAGCAGAAGAAGGAAGTCACTTGTTTGGAACAACTTGAGAGTGAGGAAATGATGACAGAATGCTGGGGTCTTCAGATGTGTTTTTAAAAGTTATTTTAACCTAACATTTTAAAACGCAGTACTCATGAAACAAGATACTCAAAGAAAACCATACAAGTTGTGACGTATGAAAAAAGCAAGAATTAAAAATAAATAAATAAATAAAACATCTCTGAGAGGGTTTTACTGTCTTAACAGCTAGAACTGTGTCAGCACGGCATGTAAAGTACAGACACTAAAAATATCCAACAAAAGGAAAAAGAAAAAATTATTTGATCAAATCGAGTGCAAAGTGTCTGTCCTTTGACTTTAGCATGCCAAAAGCAGCACAGGATTAGCATGGCTGTACGACAGGTTGCAGATTTACACCTGCTAGCCTATGGGGACCATGGAAGCTCTGTGGTGATCAGAATGATAAGTGATCCCGAGCTGTAGCCGATAGCCCTGTGGGCCGACTGCCTCCAGTGCTACAAAGATTATCGCCAAGTGCTGTAGGATTTTAACAGTAAGAGAGTGTGTCGAACTCACCCTCGCATGCAACCTGAGAGGTAGGTTTGATCTGCTAAATGGTATACTGGGAGGACGCTCAAATTTGTGAAAATAAGTGCTAGAGAGTGTGTTACAGAGCTGAATGCTGGGTAATCAGGCCCTGCAGCTAGTGCTTAATACCTGGGCGTCTGATCCCATAAAAGTTGGAGTCTGTATATGCATCCGCAGGCACGCCACAGGCTTGGATAGCGCCTGTGTGTACATACACTTTGAAAGTTCTCTACTCAACGCTGCATAATTTGCTCTATCTCTTCGTTTCCTGCAGAGTCTGACACCACAGGAAACACGGACAGAGAACAGTAATGGAGTAACCAGCAGAGATAAAGAATAACATTATGTTGCTGGCCAAAAATAAAAAATAACAACATGAAACCCAGACTGATCCTTCCTATTGTTCAGACACAAAGTCATCCTCAACATCTAATTCAGATTTCAGTGTGTGATAGTCTGCAGGTGTCTCTTCTTCTTCACTTGGAGGAAGACAGAATATGAGAGATATAAATAATTTGCAGGTTTGAATCTGGCTCACATCATATCCTTATCCAGTACACCTTCACTTTTCTACATAACTTCTAGTCCTCTCTCTACTTTCAACATAAAGTGACAAAAAGAGAAGAAAATATTATAGTCATATACAGTAACTGATATTTAGGCCGAAGGTACTCAAATGGACATTGCAGGTTTCAGTCTGGCTGCATCATATCCCGATTCTGTTTCTTCTACTTCTCCTCATAATTAACTGTCCTTTCTATTATCACTAAAGGCCATGACACACCAAACTGACATCAATGAAGTAGTGGTGACACGTAGTTTGGGACACAAAAGTTGGCTTGAACACACGGCAAAGATTACATTCAATGTACGTTCTTGCACATGCATGAGAGGAAATAACTCTGCCCACCAGCAGTTGTCAGTGGTCTGTATTCATTCATTCATTCTGAAAAGGAAAACTCAAACTAGGACTGTAGATATATAAACCATAAACAAGCAGCAGCATTCTTACTATTTTGAATATGAATCACGTTGATCCCTTTCTTCATTCCAGATGGCCATGTCATTATTAGTTGTCAACCTATATATCGTCAAGGCCGATATATCAAATGATATTTGGCATTTTTGTAATTATCAGCATCGCCCAATCATTTTTTTTTTCCTGTTGGCCCGATATGTCAGAAGCAGGACTTTTATTTTGACAGTACTTAGAATGCGCCTCCCTTTCTCCATCTTCTTTAGTTTATTATCTCTGTTTAACAGATCCGACTAATAAACTATTACACAGAAACGTTCAAACAAAGTAAATGGCATAATAAAAAAATATTATAGCATTCGCTTTTCAATTATTAGAAACAGAAAGATTGATAGGCTATACCATAAGGGCTTGACATTAACACCCGCCAAATGCGGGTGGATTTCAGCTGTGGCGGGTAACACAATCACTCCCACTAGCCACTCTGGCGGGATGAATTTTATATAGCCAACAGTAACAGAGCTCGACATTAATGCTTGTCCAGGACAAGTAGATTTTTTGAAGGGGCAAGTGAAAGAAGAGAATTTTACTTGCCCGACCAGACAACTAATCTGATTAAAACATCTAATTGCAATGAAATTTCGGCGAGAATGGTTCTGATTTTATTACATTCGGTGTAAACGGAGATTGATAATGGATAATCAGTAACAACAAGGTCGCGCCAGCTGAAGCTCACGCAGCCTGTCTATGTAAGAGAATCTCGTGGAGAAATCAAAACGAACGCAACTGCACACAGAAGAAACATAAAAATGTAACTTTATATTTATAACATAGCCTACAGTAGTTAAGCAACATGACATGACCAAGAGAGGGAAGTTCCCTGAAAACCAGGATTGCAAATTTGACATTTTATACAAGAGTTAAAACAAACAATATTTGAATGTGAATTTATTGAAAGGATATATTGTCAACGTTGACTGTTTTTGCTCCATTTGGTTAATTAAAATAGTTCCAAACAGTCACGCATCTCTGAGCAGCACACAGCGGTGTTTTGTTAATAAATGATTCGCGTTTTTGAATTTTGAGTCATTTGAGTCAATGATTCAGTGGTCCATTCATAAGGACAGGCACTTGCTTCATTCTTGAATAAATCAGCCATCTGAACGAATCGTTTGAAGGCATGCTAATTAAGATAGTCACTTGCTGCCACCTACTGGCGGTTTACTTTCATAGTAGCTTATCTTTGCATTTTTTTTTCAACATTTCATATTTGTATATTAAAATATATTAAAGAGCTTTCGGCATCTGTCGCCGCATATTCTCTCAGAGATCTACTTTAACATGTGCTGATAATGGTATATAGCTAACTGTTTTCATTTATTCCCTTAATATTTCTCTTGTGGCCTGTACATAGTGAAAAAAAAGACAAGAAACGTATTTTGTGTTAAACAGGTTGTTTTTGAAAGTTGGTGTTTGAAATAGGCTAAAGCTTTGTATTCATTGATTTTAATTGATGACTGCTGAGTTAATATTCATCTGAAAGCATCGTTTGAAGGCATGCTAATTAAGATAGTCACTTGCTGCCACCTACTGGCGGTTTACTTTCATAGTAGCTTATCTTTGCATTTTTTTTTCAACATTTCATATTTGTATATTAAAAAATATATATATTTTAAAACACCGAGCTCACAACATTATTTATGCTGTTATAATTTTGCATGCAGTGTAAATGCGTTTACGTAAATGCATCTGTATGCCGCTTAAGTCACTTTTGTTTCTTCTGCAGTGGAAAGATTGGTTTTGTAGAAACTGATTTCTAGGGGTGTAATGGTTCACAAAATTCATGGTTTGGTTCGATACAACACAGTGGTGTCACGGTTCGGTACGTTTTTCGTACGGGGGGGGGTTATTGCTTATGACGCAATGTTGGAAATATTTCTGTTTTAAACCATGAAGGCGAGCCAATGGATATCACACACAAGCAACGTGCAAACTTCGTGCAAGAGTTATGCCGGTGAACGTCTTAATCTCAGTCAATTCACTATGCAGAAAGTGAAAGTAAAAATGGAATGACGGAGTAATGACAGAGCTTTCGGCATCTGTCGCCGCATATTCTCTCAGAGATCTACTTTAACATGTGCTGATAATGGTATATAGCTAACTGTTTTCATTTATTCCCTTAATATTTCTCTTGTGGCCTGTACATAGTGAAAAAAAAGACAAGAAACGTATTTTGTGTTAAACAGGTTGTTTTTGAAAGTTGGTGTTTGAAATAGGCTAAAGCTTTGTATTCATTGATTTTAATTGATGACTGCTGAGTTAATATTTTAATTATAGGCCTTTAATTAATTGTATATAGACCTGTTTTAAAATAAATTTTTTTACATTTTAATTGAGGAGTAAATAGCCTATTCTTTTGTTATCCTCGCAGCGCGTCAGTTATACGGTAGCTAATATTGCGGGGCAAATTAATTGTAATTTTAATTTAATAATAAAAGTAACTTCATAATAATAATAAGAAGAATGTAACAGGCCTACATTAATTGGAAATGCCAAATCCTCTTAATATTGCCAATAATTGTTGTTTTTGACCATATCTCTGGATATCGTCGATACAAGATCATCATCTTTCGACGCACCGCAGCACGGGGAGGTTATCACACCAGCACGGGCAGACAGCACATTGCCTGTTACGTCATTTGGGCTGCCTTGTTGAGCGCAGTAGCACTGAGAACATTATATTTCACACACTTAAAGCTCTTTTAGTTTCCGTATGTAATAGGATTAGTCCAACGAATCGTTCGGTTTGTAATGCGTACCGAACCGAAAGCCTCGTACCGAACGGTTAAGTGAAATTATTAATAAAATGTAAGAATTTGATATGAAAGATGATGCATGCATTTAATACTGTTAGGGAAAAATGCCCTTTAAATAGGTCAAAAATGACCTGGAAATCCTGGAAATCAAATTTTTGCATGCAGTATTAAGTCATATAAAACATTATTTCCCAACAACAAAATTGTGGCAATTGTGGCCAACAAAATTGTGGCCAGTGAAAATGCTGGAGGTCTGGAGGTGAGTGAGTTGCTAGTAAATTTGGAAAACCACTAGCCACAGTGGCCAGTGAGCAAAAAAGTAAATGTCAAGCCCTGTATGTGTATACCATAATAGAATATCTATATTTTACAGATTTGATAAAGTTTTTATTTTCATTTTCATTCATTTTTTTCATTTTTTAATTTAGTAAATATTATGTCAAATAAATATAGAAATTAATTTCAGCAATAGTTATGCCTGTTATGCCTGTTATGTTTAAATTGTTGTGATATCATACAATCGCTTTATATAGGCCATCAGCCACCCTGCTCTATAGGATATCAGCAGCGACCATTAAAAAAAATGTTATGAAAATATCTGTGTATTGGAATGTTCAGGCAAGATGAAGATGTAAAATTCAAAGAGCATTTGGTGTGTGCCCTCTTGACTTTATCGTTTTCACTTGCTTTTATCATTTTAATTTTTTCTTCTCCTGCACTGGTTCTCCAAGCTGAACGCCCAATCAGAGTGATCTCTCTCAGCAACTGCCCAAAGTTGATCCAACATGCTCAACCAGCCAAAAAGCCACCAACGGTGTGGAACACACTGCAAAAACTCAGCTGATAGATGCTCAATGATAGATGCTCAGTACCCTTACTTTGGCCGACCATTGGCTTGGTGTGTCGTGGTCTTAAAATTGGCAAAAAGGAAAATAAAGAATATCAATTTGTCAAGAAAAAAAATCATATTAAAGCATGTGGTGCTCATATGGACATTGCAGGATTGAGTCTGACTGCATCACATCCCGATTCTGTTCTTTCCACTTGTCCTTATAATTTCCTGTCCTCTTTCTTGCCTATACTATCACTAAAAATGGCATCAAGAAAAAAAGAGGAATAGCAATGTGTTACAATTCATATTAAAGCATGTGGTGCTCATATGGACACTGCAGATTTGAGTCTGGCTGTTCCATCAGAATCTATTCTCTTTCTTCAACTTCTCATTTCCTGTCCTCTCTCTTCTATCACTAAAAGTGTAGGGGGAAAAAAAACAATGTGTCATATAATTCATATTAAGACCCACTCTAATATCCCAATGATGCTTGCCAAACAAACAAGAGCAAAGAGATACAGATTTAAAGTACATGCACTCTCACTGCTGCCAGCAGAAATACCTCACACCTGTCTTGGTGTGCTGTATTAATGGGTGCTGAAGTAGTTTGTGCGTAAACTGTTCATTTGCCTCAGAT
>NW_015662932.1:407157-410278 GCF_001515625.1 Sinocyclocheilus rhinocerous
AGCACTGAGAACATTATATTTCACACACTTAAAGCTCTTTTAGTTTCCGTATGTAATAGGATTAGTCCAACGAATCGTTCGGTTTGTAATGCGTACCGAACCGAAAGCCTCGTACCGAACGGTTCAATACGAATAATGTGTATCGTTACACCCCTACCGATTTCATATGATTGGTAACAGTCCTATATTATCTTATTATATTAAGTGAAATTATTAATAAAATGTAAGAATTTGATATGAAAGATGATGCATGCATTTAATACTGTTAGGGAAAAATGCCCTTTAAATAGGTCAAAAATGACCTGGAAATCAATTTAAATAAATTTTTGCATGCAGTATTAAGTCATATAAAACATTATTTCCCAACAACAAAATTGTGGCCAGTGAAAATGCTGGAGGTCTGGAGGTGAGTGAGTTGCTAGTAAATTTGGAAAACCACTAGCCACAGTGGCCAGTGAGCAAAAAAGTAAATGTCAAGCCCTGTATGTGTATACCATAATAGAATATCTATATTTTACAGATTTGATAAAGTTTTTATTTTCATTTTCATTCATTTTTTAATTATATTAATTTAGTAAATATTATGTCAAATAAATATAGAAATTAATTTCAGCAATAGTTATGCCTGTTTGCTTTACTATGTTTAAATTGTTGTGATATCATACAATCGCTTTATATAGGCCATCAGCCACCCTGCTCTATAGGATATCAGCAGCGACCATTAAAAAAAAATGTTATGAAAATATCTGTGTATTGGAATGTTCAGGCAAGATGAAGATGTAAAATTCAAAGAGCATTTGGTGTGTGCCCTCTTGACTTTATCGTTTTCACTTGCTTTTATCATTTTAATTTTTTCTTCTCCTGCACTGGTTCTCCAAGCTGAACGCCCAATCAGAGTGATCTCTCTCAGCAACTGCCCAAAGTTGATCCAACATGCTCAACCAGCCAAAAAGCCACCAACGGTGTGGAACACACTGCAAAAACTCAGCTGATAGATGCTCAATGATAGATGCTCAGTACCCTTACTTTGGCCGACCATTGGCTTGGTGTGTCGTGGTCTTAAAATTGGCAAAAAGGAAAATAAAGAATATCAATTTGTCAAGAAAAAAAATCATATTAAAGCATGTGGTGCTCATATGGACATTGCAGGATTGAGTCTGACTGCATCACATCCCGATTCTGTTCTTTCCACTTGTCCTTATAATTTCCTGTCCTCTTTCTTGCCTATACTATCACTAAAAATGGCATCAAGAAAAAAAGAGGAATAGCAATGTGTTACAATTCATATTAAAGCATGTGGTGCTCATATGGACACTGCAGATTTGAGTCTGGCTGTTCCATCAGAATCTATTCTCTTTCTTCAACTTCTCATTTCCTGTCCTCTCTCTTCTATCACTAAAAGTGTAGGGGGAAAAAAAACAATGTGTCATATAATTCATATTAAGACCCACTCTAATATCCCAATGATGCTTGCCAAACAAACAAGAGCAAAGAGATACAGATTTAAAGTACATGCACTCTCACTGCTGCCAGCAGAAATACCTCACACCTGTCTTGGTGTGCTGTATTAATGGGTGCTGAAGTAGTTTGTGCGTAAACTGTTCATTTGCCTCAGATACACAGAATGGGTGGGAGTACATCTGAACCATTGAGCTGTCATTGCGATGGAAATCACATCCATCTACTGTCTCCTTTGTGCTATTCATCGTCCCCTCAGCGACAGATTTACAAACCGATCCTGGTGTAAGCCTGACATGACCATCAATTAACGTGCATTCATAATACGAGAACTGGCACTCAGGTATGGCTTTCTTTTTCCTGACACTTCAAAAGTTAACTTTACTCCAGACAACATGAAACTGCCTTTGACAACACATGTAAGAGAACATGGCACATTTATAAGCGAAACAGACTATTCAGCAGAAAATGTAGGACAGGACTTGATTTACTTCATTTGGATTTGATTGGATCCTGAAAAGTGGGTGGGGGTGAAATATAGGTGATATTATTGGTTGATATTTCTGTTTTGCCTTTAGGATGAACTGTAGAGTTATTACACTTTGATGAAAGTTTATGAAAACAACCATTTTCCTACAAAATAACAACATGTACTGACGATTGATGCATGTAATTCTATGGACATTTATTTAAGAAATCAGGGATCCATTTTGATTTCATCTCCACGCATGATATAAAGTATCCGATTTTAAAATCAATTTGACAATGGAAACTGGTCCAATACAGAAAAATCTTGAAGTAGCATTATGGCAGACTAAGCAATATTTTAAGCTAATAATGTGTATGTCACTGTATATCAAAATAACTGCTGTCTGCAGTTGTTTAAGCACAATAAAGATGGCTTTCTGAAAAGATGGAAGCAGAACAATGCTTGTAATGTTTGAATCTGTGTGATCTTTCTACACATGTCATCAATCATTAAAAAGGCCAACAAAATATGGCACTTTTTATTGGGAAGGATACACACACAGACATAAACAGTGGCCGAATGGGCAATCACCTCTTGGGTTTAGTTAGAGATGACTGCACTCAAGCCTCCGTACGTGCACACACACATAAAACACACATCATCCATCAAGCACATGTGCTCACCTCATCACTTCATCTCTGCTAAAACCCCAGAACTGAAAGGTACGACCTCTCTTTCTCATGGCATAATTACAATTCACCACATTTAAACAGAATGCTGATCAGGGAGCATCTTTCATCATCGATTTCATTCATCAAGATGGAACATACAGGTGCATCTCAATAAATTAGAATGTCGTGGAAAAGTTCATTTATTTCAGTAATTCATCCATATCACTCAGCTGAAGGTCTGAGTGACTCCGAAACACCTACTCAACTGCCAAAATCAGCACACATCCTTAAATGTTTACTGAAAGAGACAGGGGAAGAAAAAGAGGGATAAAAAGCAGTATAAGGAGGAAGCTGAGTGGGGGAAAGAAAAGATTAAGTAGTTCAGAAAAAATAGAGGATGTAGAAAGGAGAAAGAAAAGATCAAATCTCTTTTTAACCCTGAGTGGTGGCTGCCTGCTGGCTGACATTGATAATTTCATGGCGCTTCAAACTTGTCATTTTTAAAATTATGGCTTTTGGGTAC
>NW_015662932.1:410401-411143 GCF_001515625.1 Sinocyclocheilus rhinocerous
ACAACTGTCAGACTCATTTACTGAGCCTGGTTAGGCCATGAATCTTCTCTGATAGATAGATGGATCGATAGAGAGAGAGAGAGAGAGAGAGAGCGCAAGGGTAAAATAGCTAAAAAGAAGAGGGAGGTACTCCACCAAACGGAGCAAAAGAGATCATCTAATCCCATCCCACAATCCCACGCTCTGAAATAAACACACATTAGGAGATGTGGAGGCAGGAGGGGCGGAGAGAAAAAGAGAAGCAAAAGAGAGAGATGAAGGAACCCGGCTGCTCTATTACAGTGCTTATAGCTGTCTGCAGGCATGGCTGACCTTTTCTAAGTGCTGTTTGTGTCATGGAGACCGTGTCTGCATCCTTAGACGACAACGATCAGATGCTTGAGAAGCCCAGGGCTCAAGAAACACTATTAAAACTAGAGCAACTGTTCAAAATCAATGAAGACTGTGAAAATGTCATGAGTTCTGTTTTTCTAAAAACCATTGGATTTACATTATTTGGTTACATACTGTACATACATATGTAAATCTGAATCTAAAAGGTACTTTTTACATGACTCACATGAAGGATCCCTAATGCACTGACCTCTATGAGTAACAAACACCACTGGCAGCAACTGCCATTAAATGTCTTCGAAATAGTCTCTTATGCTAATGAAAGTGGCATTTATTTGATCAAAAATACAGCAAAATCCATAATATTTTAATTAAAAATAACTTAAATTTTTTTTTTAAATTATATATA
>NW_015662932.1:411202-414301 GCF_001515625.1 Sinocyclocheilus rhinocerous
AAATTATATATATATATATATATATATATATATATATATAAAAACAATTAGCCTTGACCTTTGCAAGTTTCCCCTTTAGATTGTTTTTACTATTTTCATTTTTTCCTGCATATATTGCTCACTTTCTTGCTACCTTCCAAACTCATAATACTGCTCTTCCATGTGGAAGTCAAAGCGGCTTGTGTCGAGCAAAGTGATGAAGGCCAGAGTTTATTGGATTGATTAATAAATGAACCCCAATGCAAAAGCCTTGCTTTGCTTTGGTTAAGCAGCAGAGTGAAAGTAAGGGTTAAGAGAGGAAAAAAGGAAATCCATAAGGTGTCTCAATGTCGTGAGCATGGCAACAAGAGTCTAATGACACAACCATCCACAATATCACGCATGAAGAAAAATAAAATATAAAACTTGACCTTTTCTAACTTCAGAGCTGAATTATTCAAAAGCAAGAAAACAAGTTAAACTTGAAATATTCTGCTTTCATTTTTCCCCTCGCAGAGTCAGGCAGTGGGCGGTTTTTCTTTCTCTGAAAATCATTAGCCTTTAACATTTTTCAGAGAGAACGATATATAATTAAAATTCCCAGTGGAGAAAAAAAGAATCAGGTTTTAGGTCTGTCCCCTCAACAGCAGTCCACACACATCTCCCGCAGGTAGTGTGTGTATGTGTGTGTGCGTGCAAGTGCGTGTCTACAAAAATGTGAAAAATCAGAATCAACTCGGCTTCCGCTGTTATCCGACAGCCCACGACAAAGCGAGCTGGCAGTGGAGTCCATTAAAAAAGGATTTATTCAAACAGAATAGGGCCAGAGGAGGGAATTTCCAGAGACATCTGTCACATTTCTTGCCATCCAATTTCCTGGAGGTTCCCCAGGGGTAGGGATGGAGCGTTGAGGCTTTATTTTAAGGGTCCTCCATGCTATCAGGAGGCATTTGCATTTCATGGGAGGGCTGGGACACTGGAGACCTGGGGTGAGATGGAGAGAGCTGACTACGAAAAGTGTGTCAGCACATCGCCGCACAGACATGAAGTTATCGGAGACAAACCTGTGTTTAGCAGCTGTTGCAGTCACATTACATCTCAGTCTGGTTGCCCGAAGGAGTTTTTTCTCCCAAAAAAAGCTAGAGCCAAGATATTTTGTTTCGTAACTGACGAATAAATGTCATGTACAGCTGAGCTTCTGGATAAACTTGTGAATTAGCATGCCGGCGTCCTTCTCAGAGAAGATGAAATTTTCTTTTAAGATACATACCCAAAATTTACATGCCAAAATCATATGCGCAACTACATTATGCTACGTGCCGGATGTTCGTAGAATGATTAGCACTGCGTCACACAACAATCTCTAGCCATGGCCATCTTCCCACTCATGTTCAGATGTAAAAGGACTATTCAAGAAAATGAGAAAGCAAAATTTATCTTCATTTCAGTGGGTGACATGCTATTCAGCATCTTTAATCTTAATATTTTTGATGCAGTCTTCGCACCTCTCCAATTTCTCTATCATTTCACAGCTGTCTGTGATCAGGAAGCGGCGGGCTGCCTCTTGTATTGATTCTCATAGCTTGATGGCTCTCTTCAGGTTTAAAAAGTGCCTGTGCAGATAGCGTCTTATAGCTTTCCACAATACTCGAACCCCTGGAGACGTGATGGAGGAGCGGAAGATTACACTTAGCCTTCCCCATCTCCCCATTCTGCTGCAAATTCAATCAGAGGCCGCCGCTATGTCCACCGTGGACATATTATTTCACCGGTGCTGCACCTCTTTTCTTTCAATTTTTTCGGGTCCGTAGATAAAAAATGAAATGAAGATGTTAACTGTTAGGGACAGCCACTATCCCTACAAGAAAGTAGAAGAAAGAGAAAGGGAAAACAAAAGATGTCACTTGTTTCTTTTGGAGTGGGCCGCTGTGTTAACAAAAAGAGGGCAAATGCTGCTGTTTAACTTTGTGTGCCAGGATATTTCAGGTTGAAAATCATATACATGAGATGTGCACATTAAGGGGGAAAAAAGTTGTTCCTAAGAACAAGAGTCTCAAAGGGGAGAGGTGTCCTTTGGGGGTATAAGTACAAAATAGGCAGGTATATTTAAATTTAGGCTGCATTTACACAGACAGTGTTTGGCATTGGAAACCTGGTCAATGACAAATAAGAGTGTCTAAAAAAGAAAGTATATTAAAAATCTAGTTCATAGAAATGTACTCTTTGTATTCCTGCTGAAATTTTATGGTTTTGAAAAACTTTTATACCATTTTCAAATTTAAATGTATTGATTCTAAAAATGTCATGTGGTGTAACGTTTTTGCTGCACCCACAGTACTGTTCAAAATTGTGAGATGTTTCTTTCTGGAATGGTTTGGAAATTGTTTTACTGGTTTAGAATTTCATAAAAGAAACATTACATCATAGTACCATCTATGTATATCGAAGGCATCGATTTATTAAAATTAGCACTGCAACACAGAACCACCAAATGAACACTAAATTACCAACCAGTAAATTAAAATCAATCTGTTCACATTAGAAAAACTGTAGAATAACTTTAAAGCAACCTTGCAGTAACAATGGTCAGGTTTTGTCCATTTGTATTTGTACTGTCAATGAGCTCAGTTCTGTTTCTTGTATGTTTTCCTATTTTACCATTAAAGAAACTGTACAGGGTTCCTGCACATTTTAAAGTCAAATTTAAAGATTTTAGGACCTTTTTAAGAACTTAAGAAATAAATTTGAATAAAGAGATGTGTTTTTGACACTGCATTTACAATTGTATAAATAATGCTATGAGCTTGTTCTTAATTTAAGGAAGTGATTTTTCTTTACTTGAAAATACTTTAAAGGGGTCATATGATGAGATTTCAATTTTTCCTTTCTCTTTGGAGTGTTACAAGCTCTTGGTGCATAAAGAAGATCTGTAAAGTTGCAAAGACTAAAGTCTCAAATCCAAAGAGATATTCTTTATAAAAGTTAAGAGTCAACCACGCCTACCTAAAACGGCTCGTTCTAACACGCCCCCACATAACTACCTCACTATGTGGGAAGATTTGCATAACACCGCCCAAATGTGCACGCAAAGAAAGAAAGCGTGGTTTCAGGAACAGCAGT
>NW_015662932.1:414782-416962 GCF_001515625.1 Sinocyclocheilus rhinocerous
ACGCAACGCGTAAAAAGACTGTATAAGTCATTATAATCAGTAATTATGTCCCCACTGGATGCAACAAATGCCTCGTTTGTAATGGGTGTTATTGTTTTCGTCTTGTCGCGCCTGGACACAGGGCATCACAGTATGTTAAGGGGCGTAACATTTCCGTCACACGCTTGAGGTATTCAGCCAATCACAACGCACTGGATAGCTGGCCAATCAGAGCACACCTCGCTTTTCAGACCGATGAGCTTTGTAAAAATCGACGCGTTTCAGAAAGGCGGGGCATAGAGGAGCATCAATAATGTACATTATGTGGAAAATAATGCATTTTTTGAACCTTAAACTGCATAAACACATTGCATTTCACCAAATGCACAACATAATGTTCTTTTTAGCAACGTCATATGACCCCTTTAAATATAAAACTAAAAACTGCCAGTAGGTGGCAGCAAGTCACTTGCTGCATCCCAATTCTTATCTGTCCTAAATAGTACTCGAAATTAGAATTAGTGTGTCCCAAAATGTAGTATGTTGAAATGAGTATCCCAAAAGTACCTGGATGTATTACTATTTCTGATGGGAATTCGAAGTCCAGATCCCTGCAAACTATAATGGCAAATATTGCCCACAACACATTGCATGTTGGACAAGGATTCAATTAGAACCACAAACACAAACAGAAAGTGTTAAAAAACTACCAACATGGTGGATATTCCAGACCAATGGTCAAACAGATAAATGGAATTGAGTGATTCATAATCAATTTCTAACCTAATGAAAAACTGTTTATTTAACATTATATTTAATCTGCAACAACATTGTAAACTTATATAAAGATACGTTTGGTCAACAACTTTTAAAAGCATCATTATGTAAACACCTGAGGAGAATTCTTGGGATGAAAGACACGACTGGCAGATCAACGTGCAACTTTATTTCTCTCCAATACGGCAGGAAATGAAATGAAATGAGGATGATGTTAACTGTGACAAGATGATTGACAGCGCAGTTTAAATGGTGACAGGATGCATGCAAAACAACAGAGTAAGACACTGTTAAGATGATGTAGCATGTTGTAGCATGTCCCAAAGCTTGCCTACAATTCTGTTAAACACTCAAAAGTATGCATTCTTCTTTCACAAAAATAGTACATTAAGAGCATAGTTCAAGTCAGCAAACTGGGACACAGCAAGTGTCTTAATGAGTGAGCTGAGTGAGTCATTTGTTTCACAGATTCATTCTAATGGCTGATTCGTTCAGGAACAAAGCAAGTGACTGCCTTAATAAATGGGTCACTGAACTGAAAGTGATTCAATCAAAATGTGGATTCATTCTGTAACAAATCAAAAGTGTGCAAAATGTCACATATATAAACAAGATGTAACAACATGAAGTTGCACTAAATGGCTATATTTTTTCAGATTTAAGACCTCATCTGAAAATTTCATGCCAACCAGGAAAAAAATGCATATTTAATACATTTTAACCCTTTAAATTAGTAGCTTCAAATTTCAGACTTCAAAGTCTTTTTAATAACCCACGGGAACCCTGCTGCATTTGAAACCTAAACTCATTTCTGAGTTCTCAGCATTTTCAAGAACATTTTCGATTTTTTTTTCTCAAGACAAAAAGTATATTTTACAAATTAGGGGTTAAAGCAAAAAAAAATCCTGGGCCTGAACTTTTTTCCGGGGGCGGGGCGGGGAGGGGATGGGGCAACACATGCAAAGCATGCAATGACTGTGGCAACTTTAACATTTGAAAGGATACTATGGCAAAGTTATTGCTTTCCTTATTCAAACAGGTTTTTTTTCATGAATATATGGTTGACCTGAAGAATCAAAGCTATATCATACACTTGGAAAATTATGAGCTATATCAATGCTTATCGACACTAGAGGTGTGACAACACACTTAGCTCACGAGATGAGACTAAATACAGATACTTGGTTCACTAGAACAAGACAATATTTTAATACTATTTTAAGAAATTTTCAATGCCAAAATATTTGTCTTTTAATCACAAAAATCAAAACGCTGAGCTCCACAAAACAACGTAGTTGTGTTTTGAAATATTTTAACTAATCTAGAGCCGTAACTAACAATTATTTTGGTAATCAAGTAATCTACTGATTATCTTGACAAGTGAGTAATCTGATGTTTTTTAGTAATACAAATAGAACTAAGTG
>NW_015662932.1:417014-420873 GCF_001515625.1 Sinocyclocheilus rhinocerous
GGTAAATTACCGGTAAGTTACCATTAAGAGATCATGTGTGTGAACAGGACCTTTTCAAAAATCCCGGTAAATTTGTTCTGGCAATCATATCGTTCTTATGGAGATGACATGATTACTCTGAGCTGTTTACAAAGCTCCGCTGCTTTTTAACTAGTTTTTCTATGTAAATGCGCTAGATGGACATCTTTGACCATTGCGCCTCACAGCTTTTTCAACGTGTCGCGCTTCTCCATTCATCAGGGCTGCGACTCTGCAGTTGGATATTATGCGCTTCTCGTCTATAATAAGAGCAAAACATTCTGATTGGCTAGCAATGTTAGTTTGGTTGAGAGTGAAAGCTGTGCTCCTCTCATACCATTGGTAGGCGAACTCATGGACTCGAAAGTGATATCAACAAGTTTTTTTTAAATGTAGGATTATTTTTTTCCGCAGCCAAACACTGCACGCCGGAGATCCAGCACGGTGACGGAGAACTTTAAGCCCTGACAAATACTATGTCTATGAATTATTCATTGATTTCTGAATTAACAAAAATGTATTATTAATTCAGAAATATCTGTTTTGGGGAGTTGCACAACATGACATTATACAATAGGAATTAACCTTATCTAGTCATAAAAAGGTTAAATTATCTGATATTTAAAAGACTAAATTAACAAATTAACAGATCATAAAAAACAGGACTGAAAAATATTGTGGTGAGTGTAGCCTTACAGATAACCTCCTCTCTCATAGTTGTCTATCAAAGACATTGAAAGTCCTTGCAAGATCATCCAGACTAAAAAAACATCCCGTTATTTGAAGCAGCATAAGCCATGGCTGACGATCTGATTTGAAACACCTCTTCTAAGGGGGTAGAGAAGAAATCCAGTAATCAGTAAAGTGTTCTCTACAATTCAGCATGAAGGGAGAGTGTTCTTCCCTGCCTTTGCCAAATGCTACTTATTAGTCTTGTTGGTTCATAAAGGCTAAGGGGGGGACGAGCAGCCTTTGATTTACTCTGTGCGTGAAATGGGTGTGAAATTACCGGTGTGGTGTGTGTCTAAGAGGAAAACAAGCATATTCGAACCTGACCTTGGAAGAGAAGCTGAAGGGTCGAAATGAACACAGCTGTGTGTTTAGGGACTGTGTGTTTAGCACATAACCAGCGGTAAATATAGAGCTGATACAGCAAACACAAATAAGACAAGTGCCATGCATAACTGCAACCTGTAAACCTCTAGAAAATGACCAGCATAAGGAAACGGAGCTGGGATTCGATAACCTTACTCAGAATCTGTTTAATTAAAAAAACACTGGAATCAAATCATTTTAACAGCGGCAAACATTCAGTGCGACCAGTGTAGCTTGGTTCGCTAACTGAGGACTCTTCTGAACTGATGAATCTTAAACTCATCAGCCTTAAACAGATCACTCAGCCACTCACTGAATCTTACAGAATGAACATCTGACTCACTCACTGAAAAAGAGTGAAGCAAGACTAATGAACTATATATAATAATAAAGCTATTAGCACTTATGTGGCCATTTATCAAAAATACCAGAAACTAGATGTATTAAGTGGAATCAGAATGAAATTTAAGATTCTCATCATGACAGAAATTGCTGTAATTACTGTAGATCTCAGCAGTGAAGGTAGCAATAGGAGGTCCACACAATTTTTCTTACAAACGCTGTGTTAGGGGATTTAGTTTCCTTTCATCTATTTTCTCATTAATCTCAAACCCACTTGCTTGAGACTTTCTAGATATTTTCTTAGTGTATTCCAGCAGGACCGAGATGTTTTCCCTGGCCATCTTAACTGCAATAATGTATCGCCAAGCCCAGATCGATCGGTCCTGATTGATACAGCCATGGATTCCTTAGCAAGCAATTTCAGCAACGGCTCAGACAAGAGCTACTACACAAAGGCAAGGCAGAGAGGAGTTTACTGCAGTTTTTAAAAGGACACGCATTGATTAGCATGGTCATTAGGACAGATGAATGATCCTATGGAAAAAACTCTACAGTACACAGAGGAGACCGAGAACTGGAGGGACACAAAAGACACACTCATTTTAAGACAATGCTGTATGTTTACTCATCTAGACGAGTTATTCATTCCATGCATCTTAGTTGATGTGAAACTAAATTCTACAATCAAAATATCAGCACAAATGTGCTGTAGGTGTTTCTTATCATGATCATCTCCTCTCAAATGTCTTTCCAGGCTCAGTATCACCTCAGAAACCACTCCATTTCCTGGAGAACATCAATTTTAATACAGCAGTGAATTATGTTGACATGCTACTGCAAAAGCACATTAAGGTTTGACTGTCCATGTTTACATATCAACACCTAATCGTATTCAGACTTCGGGATCAAATGTGAAGAGGCTAGTTAATCATAACAGTGGTCATTCACATATAGCAGTCTAAAAGGTACAGAAGCAAACATTTCATTCAATAAATTTAGTGCGATATTTCTGATGCAAGAAACCTTACAAACGTATTAATTACAAAAAAGCTACAAAAATTCAGAACATAGGTCACTTCATAAGCTCTGTTTGTGAAATTGAGAGTTTTGTGTGTGTGTTCAGCAGTGTTTTGCAAAGGACCACCTACCTGCAATACTAGCAAAGATTTCGCTGACACCAATGAGGATGTACTGAGGCACTTGCCACCATATGGGTAGATCGGCTGCATAGTAGGTAACTCCACCGAGAGACTGTGGGATGGGACCTCGTGTGTGGACAATGTCCAGCCTCTTTGTCTCTAAAATGCCTGAGAGGGGCAAGAAAGATTAAAATTAAAATGAATAAATACATTATGAGAGTTCAGAATCACACTGACAACATTTAAAATAAACAGAAGCATATCGAGACCTTTCTGTCATAATCATAAAAAGACATCAGTGAAGAATTTCAGGTGCACTGTGCATTTTAATTTGCAATAGATTTTAGCCTATATATAATACCAGGGAGATGAATTGCTCAATATTTAAGTATTTTGTCTTCTTTGTAAATTAACAGAAGTGTTAGTTCTTCCTTGCTTTATTCCAAAATCTACTGATAGATCAATGGATGATACATATTTTGTGTTTTCAAATAGGAACAATTTTGTGCACATCGTGTGCTATAATTAAATTGTACTATATTACTTTGGTACTTTTAAAACGGAACTTCTACTGGACAAATGTACAGATTTGTAAGTTCACTTAAAGAACATTAAAGACCAAAGAAAGGTATAGAACAGGATAATGTTATATATATACACACACACAAAAATGCTACCATTCAAGGATTGTGGTCACTTAATTTAATTTAATTTTTTTTTTTTTAAGAAATGAATTATTTTGTTCAGAAATGCCACATTAAATTGATCAAAAGTGACAGTAAAGACATTTGCAATGTTACAAACTAACATTACATTTAAAAAATGCATTCTTTGAACTGTTCATCAAAATTCCTAAAAAGAGTAAAAAGTAACAACTTCCACAAAAATATTAAGAAGCACAACATTGTTTTCAACACTGATAATAATAGGAAATGTTTCTTGATCAGCAAATCATCTGATTAGAATGATTTTTGAAAGATCATGTAGGCCTGGGCGATAAAACGGTATCTATATTTATCGACGGTACACCTTCTTCGATAACGATATAAAAAATGTTTGATATAGTGCGCAATATAGGCACGTGCTATGAGTGACGCAGACAGCACACACAAACACGAACACATGCTGAATTGAGAGTGACGTTGTTGCATTTTAATGTCTTGTTAGTCTAGCCCACGAGATGCGCCGCTGCTGTGTTATGCATTCAAAATATTAGAGAAATATAGAATCTCAAATCTGAGAAGAACTTGATTAGTTTAAAACCT
>NW_015662932.1:430511-443997 GCF_001515625.1 Sinocyclocheilus rhinocerous
TTAAAACAGTTTAAACTTTTAGAAAACACGTCGCAAATTTGTGGAGGTTTATTCCTTTTCACTGCGTCTTGTATGTTTTTAAATGCAATCTGTGTGATCGGCGCTTCGGCTCTTTATATTAAGCAGTGCATAAATACATGATGCTGTTTTGTTCATAATTGTTTATGCAATTTACGAAATTATATTTGATTTATATGAGTTAATTTAGATGTAATGCAGGTTTTTTTATAGACATTTATTTCCTTGCTTTGACAATTTAAATGTGCTGCATTATTTTGCTCATTGCGCCCTCCTGTGGCCTCGGGAGACAAGCCAAAAGTTTCCTTAAAACCTTCATCTGCAAATAAAGCATTAGAAATTAGATATTTGTTTAATTTTTATTGTGTGTTTGACTGTGTTTTGCAATTGTATATAAATATAAATTGTATTTTAAAATAAAACACAAAGCAGTTATGTTAAACAGTAAACATATTTTACAGTATTACTGTTTTTACTGTATTTTTATCAAATAAATGCCACCTTGGTGAGCATAAGAGACATCTTTCAAAAACATTAAAAGAACCTTAACAACCCCAAACTATTGAACAGTACATGTAAATAATTGCAGTATATACATCGGCAATAAATCAACTATTGAGCGTGTGCTTTCTAAATATTGGCAGCAGCCATTGAAAAACTAGGTTTTGAACATGTGTGTGCGTGTGTGTTTCCAGCCCAGTGTGTCAGAGTGTTAGATCGGTATCAAATACATGTGTGGATGTTTGGAGAGTAAGTGCATGTAACAGTGAATGAAAAAAGTATGAAGAGTCCATTAATGGATGGATTAAGTGTCAGGTCAATGCCAGCGCTTCACACAGGTCAAAAACAGCTTATCTCCCACACATAAAAACATGCTCGCACACACAAAATTATACCAGGCAGCTGGGTTTAGCAGGTAATCAGAGTGGAGCAGAGATTGTCAGCCTGGACTATCTAAAAGCTTGATCCAATAATAACCATGTTGCAGGTGCCATTCAGATAACTCCTCGTGGGATCCCTCCATCATATTGACATGCACATATTCCCATTTTGAAGGGGTATGACCTTGTATTTCATATGCTTAAAATAGCAGTGTGTGATGCAGAGCATCTACAGCACGCCGCTAACTCAAAGCGCTTCAGTTAACAAAACAGTAACTTTTTTTCCTCTCTTCCCTCTCATCTTTCATTCCCCCCTCGACCCCTTACCCAAACACCAGAAGCGTTCCGCTCTGATCTGTGGCTGTGGTGTGTCAGATTTAGATCGGAATACAACTGACGCCTGGAATAAAACACTCTTTGGCTAAAAGTGCGACCCACTGCAGATTACAGACCTCACTTCTGCACTTCCAAGAGATTCTAAACCCAGATTGAAAAAAAACCTTGACTTATATTTCTGGGGAAAATTGAACAGAAGTAGAACTGCCCCAAGGCATCGTCTGGTGTGTGGCGGGCGCGTATGTTTGCAGCTTTGTTGTCGGAGCAGCTTGCCGTGCAAATGGCTGCTTCCTGAGTGCAGGACAACAAGTGTGTCCAGGTGTGTGGGCATCATCTGTGCCTGCGGGTAGGGTTGGCTGCAGAGCTATGCCACTGCCAAGCATCCATCTGTTTGGAAAATGTTGTGTAAATGTTGTGAGGAGGTTCTGGCAGTGGTATTTTAAAACCCACCTAAGCCCTGCTGGGTTTAGCTACCAGGTAGACTCAGATTAAAAGTGCTTCAGTACACTCGAGTTAAGAGGCAGGAGCCTTGTGTGTACGCACATAAACATACACACACGTATCTGTGCAAAACAGAAGAGAGAAGACAATAATAATCCATTTTTGACAATCCAATCTATTCCTATTAATGGAAAAACAGTCCCACCCTATTTTTTTCTTAGTGAACATCCTATTAGACTACACCCTAATATCCCATTAAATACATATCTGCTCATAAGTTTACATGCCCCTTGCAGTATTGCAGTAACTAAGTTGTATCATAAAATTGCATTTTGTTATTTTTTAAAGCCCTGAGAAAGTTATTTGACTTAACAGATATTAACATACTATAAATACTGTATAAACATATAAAGTGGACTACATCAATGTAGATTAAGAGAGAAGACAATAATAATCAATTTTTGACAATCCAATCTATTCCTATTAATGGAAAAACAGTCCCACCCTATTTTTTTTCTTAGTGAACATCCTATTAGACTACACCCTAATATCCCATTAAATACATATCTGCTCATAAGTTTACATGCCCCTTGCAGTATTGCAGTAACTAAGTTGTATCATAAAATTGCATTTTGTTATTTTTTAAAGCCCTGAGAAAGTTATTTGACTTAACAGATATTAACATACTATAAATACTGTATAAACATATAAAGTGGACTACATCAATGTAGATTATGGGCAAGGGTCAAAGGTCATCACCAAACCTGTCTGGATGTATAATCACACTCTAAATGATATTTGCACTAAGTGCAATAGCTTTATATAGATAGATGCTATTTACACTAAATTAAAATAGCAGTATTTTCTTTGTACTACCTGTCAACAGATTACTGTAGATACTATTTATACATAGTAGTGACAGATACTTGAAAACAGGTGATCAGATCTGCCAAAATTTTTAAAACAACGTTCCTCAAAAACATATAATTTAAAACAAAATTACATCTTTTTGCAAAATCATGAAGTGTAGATTTCACCATCTACAGTCCATATTATTACAAAAAGATTCACACTATCCAGAGAGAAAGGAATCTAGAAAAGAAGAAAAAAAATTATAATAATAAAAAAGGGAAAAGGCAAAAACAATGCTGAATTCTTCAAGCAGCCCTCACATGGAAAACAGAAAAAAAAATAAAATAAATAAAACTTATGATAAATCTGAGAAAGGTGTACTGGGGTCCACATTTCAAATTATTTTTGCCAAAAAAAAAACGATGTTCTCTCAATCTATGAGCATAATTGTATGTCACATTATGAACAAAATAAAATACTGTAAATAGCTCTTTGTCGTTCCTGCTCCTGAGGTTTCATTCAGCGCGATGAGTCACAAAATCTTTCAGAAATTCAGATAAAAGCTGCAATTATTTATCATTATTTGTTGATATTTCATTTCATACACATCATCCTTGACTCTTTGCATAAATGCCTGCAATTGACCTTTATGTTGTGTGTGCCGCAGGTGACATTTCTGTGTGTGCGTATCTTGATGTACTCTGAAAAGTGAAACCGAGCAGAGCTTAGAAAGAAAGAATAAGAAAGAGCGAAGGGGCACAGAAAGAAAAGAGCAGTGTGATTACTATACGTTGGGTATTAATGAGGGGCACTAAAAGACTCATTTCCCAAGATATCTCATCTATATAATAAGCCCCATTAGTGGGACCCATTATGTCACACACAAGCACACTCACCCCTCCATGCATCTTAATATACACACACCATGCCTAATATTTCTCCCTAACACACATACACACTTTTGCAGAAGCCATTCACACATAGTAAGCATCCTTAAACCGTGCTTGTATCAGGTAGGAGTTTATTAATGAGTCAGTCTGTGTCATTGAGTGGGAGTACAAAGGATGGGACGCTCCCGTTCTCTCTCAAGAAGGAGAGCATGAGTCCCAAAGGTTCTCATTAGTTTGATCTCCACAATACACACACACACAAAGAGTGTGATATGAACGTGGTTTGCACATACTGATTCTGCAAGAGTGTGCCAACGAGTTCCCGCAGCTCTTGGCTACATCAAAGCAACGGTTATTATTAGATAACATCTGTATTGTGCACTGCATACTAGACTTCCTGCGTGTTCAGGCTTTGTCATGCAATACCAAGGTCATTTTCTTCAGCATCATTTTAAAACAGTGGTTCTCAACTAGTTTTGCATCAGGACTTATTTTTTAAATTGGACATGGAGTGGTGACCCAATATTGTCCTTAAAATCACATTCTGAAATGTACTAATTAGTTTTTGTCAAAATTCAGCTTGAATGTCAATGGTGTTATGCTCTCATTGACATTTTATATTAACTATATTATATTAAGTGGTTAGTTTACTCAAAAATTGTCTTTTGAAAATTCTGCAGTTCATTCACCCACGTCTTTCAAAATCCATAAAACTTTCATTAATCTTCAAAACAAAAATTAAGATTTTTAATGAAGCCTGAGAGATTTCTGTACCTCCAATAAAAGTCCAAAACTTTGATGCTTCAAAAAGAATAAAACGTAAAAAGCAAACATAATCGATATGAATCAAGTGGAGTTCTGAAGAGAATTTCTTCATGTGTGTCAGGCAAGCATGTTTGAGCTTCTGTTTACCATATTTTATGTGGTCCATGTATGTGTGCTGATCAATGTTTACATGTGAATAAAAGCTGACATTAAATCCATTTATCATCTGCAGAGATATAATTAATTTATAAGACTTGGAATAAACTGCTCAGTTCTGGATTATGTTTACTTACCTTTTATGAACTTTTTAAAGTATCAAAGTTGGCTGAATGGACTCTCAGTGGAGGAACAAAGATTAAGAAATCATTTGTATTTCATTTATGTTTCAAAGATTGTACACAATTAAATGCTTATTTGTCGTTTAGCATTTGCAATAACATTTCTTTGTGTTGTTGTTTTTACTATTGAAAGAACTGAAGTGGAAAGTTAACTTCTGAAAGCCAACCTTTAGTTTACATCACAACCTGAAAAAAGAAAAAAAAGGGGGAAAAAAAACTTTGCTACTTTCAATTGCATGTCAGACATAAATGGAATTAGCAGGTAATGCCTGACCATTTTCTTGGACAAAAAAATGTGTGCTTGCCCCTGAAAACAAGATAAATGCATTATTATGGTTTAGTCTGTTTTCCAAGAAGAAAAAGATAAAAATTGTACTTGCTTTTAGGAATACTCTAGCCTGTAGATGACCTTAAAACTAACAGACAAGGAAGAAAAGCCACAAAACTCCAGTTTTGATTTCAGAGGGCTTTAAAACAACAATTACTTGACTTTTACGTCTTCAAGTTCCTGGTCTGTTATTAGTCTTCTAAATCAGACAGTCCTTGAACCGTATGTTGGTATGCTGTCTAGTGCACACAAAATTGGCAAGCGCATTCTCATAACTGCAACCTACAATCTGATTGATTGGCTTTACTCAATATCCAGAAGTGCTTCAGGGTGCACCGGTTTTTATCAGTAAACCAGGAAAGGTTGTGTTTACAAGATCTGAGAATCTAGAACTCACTAGAATGAGTGCTTTTGAGAAAGACCTAGAAGGTAGATTAGTGCTGGGCGGTATGACCAAAAATTTATATCACGGTATTTTACTCTGACATACACCGGTATTGCGGTATTTAAAAAATTCATATCATAACAAAAATAAACACCAGTATTCGGTATGAACCGGTATACCGCCCAGCACTAAGGTAGATTTGGAAAAGTTTGTCATATTACAATTTTTAACACGTTTACATGCACAATCTCACACTGATTATGTTGTATAGAGTTGACAGTGTAAGTTTTAAAATAAAATAAAATATTGTTTTACACATCACTTAGATAATCTCTTTCTTTCTATCTATCTGCGACGTGGACTACACTTTATGCTCAAGAGTGGCTACACAAGACTAGACCATATCAGGCATCAGTCATTTTAGTCAACAGGTACCAGTATATTAAAGTGGGAGCAAATCAAGTGAAGTAAACATCTGAAAACTGCAATCATGCAGCAAAGCACTCGACGTCAATCTCTCATTATTTTGACTGTTTTGAGTTTTTCTGAACTTTGTGGTGTTTACCACTTAAAGAATCCCTCATGATGACTACAAACCCACATTTATTCAGTTTGATGGCAGCCGAGACAGATGAGGAATTTAAAAATGTCTAAACTCTCTCTCTCCCTCACCATGCAGAGTTTGACAGTGGTTTAGAAGAGTCGGAGAGAGTCAAAGACAGACAGGGTGGGAGAGAAAGATATTCATAATTTCCCCACACTCCAGAGCGCATCTCCCAAAACTCATCTCACTCAAAAAGCGCTTTAGTCTGAAATATGTCAACGTCTGGACGCAGCGCACACTGTCAGGCTGACTAAACTCGGTTTAATCCACTGGGCAGAGCTGGAATTGGACTGGGGACTGACTGGAGTGCTGGGCGCAGTCAAACTGAACAATGAGATACTGCCGACCTGTCAACTGTGTCTTCTTCTACAACCTCCGAACAGGCACTCCACGACTCTCTCAATGTGTGACTCGAACTTTCGTGTATGTGTGGACACAATCTTGTTGTCTTAGTAGCGAGGCCTCAACTGTGTACAGAACTTCAGACAGACATACAAGCAAGCCAAAAACACTTGGAAGGAAAGTGCTGAAGTTTTGGAGAGATTGCTGTGCCTAAAAATCTAGTGAGCCGCCTACTCAAAGAGCTTTATTTGCACTTCTGATGTGAAGGTCATCTCAAAACTGTAGTTAGCAAGATTATGCTACCATCTAAAATCAGGGCTCAGCCTTAAAGATTTTTTTTTTTTCTGTTGGCTCATTTGGGACGATAATGCAGCTTTGTACTGCCAACATTTCTATGGCACTATAAAAACTAAATTTTATTAATGTGTGATAGAAAGAAATGCTTTCTATTAAACATTAGATTGATTTAATTATTTTAATAAGGTAAAAAAAAATGTTAGACCAAATTAAGAGTTCCTGCTCTTTCTGACCAATAAGTTTTCATTATTTTATAACTAACATTTTTTTTTTATTATTTAAAGAATAGTTTGTAGTCAAAGAAAAAAACTTGAGAACTGAGAATAAATTGGAAAAAATAAACAAATAAACAGAGAACTTTCTATGGCATTCCCATGACTTTTTAAACGTTTAATTTCACTTTCTTCATACACAATTTTTGTTCTTTTTCATACTATAAAATTATAAACTGGAAAACAATGGTATAGAATGATTTGTTGGTAATTTATCACACTTGAACTTATAACAAATCATTCTTGAAATTTAAATTCTTAATCCATTTAAACCAGATAAAATTGCAACAACAATTCATCAGAGAAACAACGTATGCATAAGTTTCTAAATAAAAACAAAAGAAAATGGTAAACAAATAAGATGTATTGACAGTTACTGTGCCTCAACAGGCCAAACTTATTGTTGAGCCATGAAGACACTTAATTTTGGCCAAAATCCTAAGCATATCTATCGTAAATGGCCAAAAAAGGCTATCAAGTTATATAGATCACTAGGTTTTGAGATACATTCCCAGTTTTGGGGGACTTTGAAGAAACAACAAGTGAGAGGATCGTCAAAATTCCGGACACAAAATTCTAAAATTCTGGAAGGTGAGAATAATGAAAAGTGCAAAAGCGCTGATTCAGGTTGGTATTTTCCAGGACGGTGGGCTGTATGAATATTAACTGTCAGAACAAGCAGGAATATCGATCCACCTTCTGCAGGGTTCAGTAGAGCCGGCTCAAGGTTGGACAGGAGTGACAGAATTCAGAGGAGAGATCATTGGTCTGTGTGAATGTGTCAAGAGCATGTGGGTGTTTGTCGGTGAGTCAATCTACATCGAATCTCTGCCATCTTGGAGGCACTGTACCTTATCTGACGAATGGAAAAGTCGTAACCTCTCTGAGATGAACTCATTTCTCAGAATAAGGTGAAGAGTACTAAGAAAACACTATTTGACACAATTGTCTGTGTGGATGCATTGATATCTCACCAAACTCATAATATTAGCTCAGCATTTCGATGTCAGTGTATCTGTGACGTGAGTTGTCTTGGGTGTGTTACACCAGGGACTACATGTTTGGACAATTTATTTTCCACATTGATTCTGTTTTGACTTGACACATGATGATGGATCCATGCACCACTCTGGACTATATTGACTGATGCCTTACTGTCATGCTTTGCCTGTAGCATGTACAATGCTGTGATTAAAAATGCAGTGTTTGGTTCACGTCAAACAAACTGTAACTGGGCACATGTCTAGTAAAAAGTTCCACTTTTGATTTGTCTGTCCATAACATGATCTAGTCTGTCCCGGAGGATCATCCAGGTGCTTCTTAAGGGCAATTACTTTTTCCACACCATTGAAATTGAACACCAAAAAAAGTTGCACCATTTTACCACCAGACCATCTAAATACCACCACAAACCACAATAAAATCTGATCCCACAAAATGGTACAAATGTGCTCAAAATCAAATTCAAGCAGATGTTTTCACAGCACTGTATATTGTCTGTGCCGTCTACACTACCGTTCAAAGTTTGGAGTCGCTAAGGTTTTATTTTTTTCTTCTTCTTTTTTTAATACTTTTGTTCAGAAAGGATGCATTCAATTTTTTAAAAGTAAATAACTTTTATAATGTTACAAAATATTTATATTTCCAATAAATGCTGCTCTTTTGAACTTTACATACATCAAGAATTCTGAGGGGGAAAAAAACTTCACAGTTTTCACAAAAATATTAAGCACAACTGTTTTTAACATTGATAATAATAAGAGATGTTTCTTGAGCAGCAAATCAGCATATTAGAATGATGCTAAATATTAGAATGATTGGAGAAATGGCTGCTAAAAATTCAGCTTTGCCATCACAGGAATAAATTACACTTTAAAATATATTAATACAGAAAACAGTTACTTTAAATTGTTATTTCTGTTTTACTGTATTTTTAATCAAATAAATGTGGCCTTGGTGAGCATAATTGACTTCTTTCAAAAACATTCCAAATATCTCACAACCCCAATTTTTTAAATGTAGTCAGGTAGTTTTATGTTTATGCTTTGTAAACTGACTTAAGCACTGTCTAAAAGTGTTATAAAAATGTAACATTGTATTATTGCCAACAGGTAACCTGGTGGAGTCAGTGTACATTATTTTAATTATTACTGTATCTAATTATAATGTCAAAAATCTGAAGAAAAAAAAGATAGAATCAGTTCTGAATGTTGCTGTACATTCTTAAATGAATAAACACTATTAATAATGTTATATATAAATAAATAAATAAATAAATAAATAAAAATAAATAAATAACATCAGTCAATCTTTAGTAACAATTGGAGGAACCTTCTTAAGACACAGTACTAGAACAGCGGCTGACCACATAAATTCACTCCCTCATGTGGCGCAGTAAGTCTCCCTTACACGTTTGCTACTGTTTCATTCGAGATTAGCATATTTATGATGTTGCGATGTACTGAATCGTGAAGTGTATCATATCATGAAGTAGTTGGCTATACCCAGCCCTAGAGTTAAGAATATATGATTGTGTAATTTAGGTCTCAGTGTTTTGTAGCATGTGTGTGTTACAGTATGTCACATATAACAGAACACACAGCATATTAACCTTATGAAGTCTGAAATGAAAGTTCACTACCGTGACGGGCCTTTTGACACAAAAATGAGCACATATATTTAAAGTGTGTATGCAAATGTCTGCTATCACACTCAAACACTCCCACATGAGTCTCAGTTTGTGAATATGTATAAAGAAGCTTGATACATCCAGCCCACAAATCGGCACACACAGACAGTTTGTGTGGCAAGAGAGCAAGCTGAAGAACAAAAAGCGCAGGCTCACAGACTCAGCCATAAATCTTTGTTGTGTGTGTTGATAATACATTAAATACGTGTCATATAGTGTGTGTGTTGTTGACTCACCAGCTGCCACCGCCGAGCACATGACAAAGAACATGCCCACAGCGATTCTCTTTAGAGGGGAGGGCAGCAGGCCTTTGCGTTTGAGGATGGGGTCCACCACTTTATCCTTGAGGGGGATCAACATGAGGATCAACACGGCGTCAAACATGGTCAGCCAAGCTGCCGGGAAGCGGAAGGTATTCTGGGAACAACAGGGGAATACAACGAGTCATGTTTACAAAACACTAGAGGATGAACAAACAGGAAGCAGGCTATGTGCAGGTCACTCAAAATACTTAGGTGCTTCATTCTTCTCCATTTGTCCTCCATTGAGAAAGTAAGTGCAAGTCTAAATGTGAATTCTGGGAGAGCACAAAGGAGAGAGCAGGAAACTGAATCATTCCAGCAACCTTAGCGCCCTCATGTGGCCAGTGCTGGTCAATGGCTGTGAATCTCATCCAGTAAGAGAGAGGGACAGGTCTCTTAACAGCCCATGAAATAATTATTCACTTGTTAAGCACTTTAATATCACATGGGGATTGCATAGCACCTGTTTCATAATGAATGACTGATTGCTCCATTCACTGCCGCTAATGTGTGATGGAAAACTGAGCAGACAGGGAAAAAAGTGCATCACCTATAGTAGGGCAATAGGAAATAACGACAGAATTTAGGAATGTATGAAAAGAAAAAAGAAATAAGCATTTGAATTAATAAGAAACTAGGTTTTTTACATTTCTTAAAAAAAGAAAAAGGAAATGAGTAGGGTTTGCCAATGGAACATAGGGATAGTTCACCCAAAAATGTCTTGTCATTAATTAGTTACTCACTCTCATGTCACTCCAAATCTGTAAGACCTTCATTTATCTTCGGAACACAAATTAAGATATTTTTCTGACCCTGCATAGACAGCAATGCAACTGAAACGTTCCCAGGCCAAAAAAGGTAGTTAAGGACATTGTTAAAATAGTCCATGTGACAAGTGCTTCAACTGCAATTTTATGAAGCTACTTAAGCAGTCCTTACTACCTTTTTTTGGGCCTGGGAACGTTTCAATTGCATTGCTGTCTATGCATAGATCAGATTTCATCAAAAATATCTTAATTTGTGTTCCGAAGATAAACGAAGGTCTTATGGGTTTGGAACAACATGAGAGTAATTAACGGCAGAATTTTCATCCCTTTAAGACTATTTTGGAATAGAGATCGATTTGGAAATTTAAGATTATTTTGACAAAGAAAAAATAATTTGCTTTCATAAGGAACTCATTCTTTTTATAATTCTGAGAAGGGTTTGCCTATGTAAAACTTGCTGCCACTTGAGTTGTTGGCAGGAGGTTGCTAAGTGGTTGCTTATGTGTTCGGTGTCACTTTAAGCACATTGCTTTGTGGTTTCTAAAGGCTTTTTTTTGTGTATCACTATAGGTGCATTCCATTCGACCATAAGTGCCCTACAAAGTGGAATTTATAGCCCTAAATGAATAATACATTCATATTTATATAAGTACACCTACATGCATTTTACAAGTATATTAATTGAACATAAGTACATTATGCCATCTAGCTCAAACTCCTCTAATATACATGATTTAAGGGTTGTTTATGTTTGATAACTTTGCAGGGTGTTCCAAATGAACACATTTTGTCAAGTGAACTTCAACAGATATCCCGTGCTCAGGGGGCAGTGAACAACATGTATGGACACTGTCAATCAGAACGCAGCCTATGCTGTTGCTGTGGTGTTCTGGGTGGATGTCAGGGGGTTGCTATGAAGTTGCTTTCTGACCGTTTTTGCTTATGGGCCCAAGTCCAAAAAAGCCCACACCCACAAGTCTCTTTGATATGCTGGTCTCTAGAACTGAGTCACTCTTAAAAATGTCTTTTTCTTTCTTGTACATTAAGTCTGATTACTTAAAAGCCATAAAATTTGAGGTATTATAATTCCTATCCAGGGTGCATATACAGCACATAGCAGGTGCGACACAAATGTGTGGTTAAATGACAAATTTTAACTCTGATTATCAGTATTTTCACTTTGGCCGCTCCAGGAAACCATCTGTCCTCATTTCCTGCACAGACAGGGCGTGATGATCTGAATGAGCAGATTTAGTTAGACGCTGCTGTATGCATGCAGCAAGTGTTAAAATCAGCCCAATCCATTCTTGTCTTGATCTGATTGGTTGTAATTAATTCAAACACCCTGTACAATACTTCACCATCTGTACATTTTAATTGACGTTAATCAAACAACGCCAGAGGACTGGATGCCCGGAGCTCAAAAAGAGGTTTATTATGCATCCATGCCTGCAGGTGTGCATGGGCGTATCACACACACATTTACACCTCCAGTAGAGTATTATTCGGTTAAGTGGAGAGCGTGTCTCAGTCAGCATGTTTGAATTTAATTCTACAGCTTCAGTCAGTCCCAAATCTACTGGTGCTTTTAACACTTTTAATTCTCCAGCTTACTCCCTCATTACATTTACATTTCTTTGACTAAGCACTGGTAATTTATACATGTCCCTCCAAGCGCTCTGTCTCCCCTTCATCATCATGCACTTTTAAATACTTTTTTCTCCATTTGAAATTGCCAGTTTGCATCATTCTACCATCATATCATCTTCACCCACATTACCACTCGTGTCTGTTTCTCTCTATGGGTATCTCCTAATTAAGAGTTCACAGTTTGGCCTTGTTAAGACTTCGCACTGGATTCCCTTTAGGCTGTGCGGTCCACCGAGACAAATCTACAGCAGCACATGTTCATTTAGAAGGGGAAGCCCTTGTGTTTGTGAGAACAAGCGACAGATGGGGATTTGCACACTTGAGCATGCACTCCAGAGAAACACCATTAAACCCACGATAGAATGTCAAATGACTTGATTTCTATTGAAACAGGAAGCTGGGAAAGGACCTCTATTTCTGACTCATCAATATATATATATATTTTTTTTTTTTCTCTGAATATCTTTTTAGCAAAATCAAGGCAGCAGGCAAATATCTATGTGTGCTGGGTTTTTTTTTTTTTTTTAGCAGCTTAACATACTTAACATACAACAACATAACATATTTACAGTACGGTTGAAAAGCAGGGGTACCTTTTTTTTGTTTGTTTTTTGCATTACAGTTTTTCTGAATTGCTAAAACACATTTTTTGAAACCATCACTCATTTCCTCAAAACCTTAAACACAAATCCAAATACTCAAACTAAATTCACGAAACCTCTTAATAGTATAGTGCTGAATATTGAATAGTACTGAATGTTTGTATATATTTATCACTTGGATACTGCAAAAATAATGCAGTCCAACTGCAAAGGCCAAAAAGGTCAAATAAAACTCTAAATGAATAGCATGTTACAGTACACTCAAATACTTTAAGTTGTGCAATTGTAAAATCAGGGTCAGTGAGAGATTCATTCTGTCTCAGCATCATGTCTTTGTGCTTGAGTCCGGCCTGAGGACTTTGTTCACATCACAAGTAATGTTGTCTTTTTTGTTTTTTTCCTATTTAAAACTTGACTCTTCTGTAGTTACATCGTGTACTAAGACCGACGGAAAATGAAAAGTTGAGATTTTCTAGGCCGATATGGCTAGGAACTATACTCTCATTCCGGCGTATTAATCAAGGAACTTTGCTGCCGTACCATGGGTGCAGCAGGCGCAATGATATTACGCAGCGCCTGAAAATAGGCTTATTGGAAGTTACCTAGCTGGGGACTATTTCAGGCGCTGCGTAATATCATTGCGCCTGCTGCTGCATAGATTCAATGATCTATGCTAAGCTACAGCAAAAGTGCTACCGCCAGACCCGGAGATCGGCTGAATGGATTC
>NW_015662932.1:446274-459776 GCF_001515625.1 Sinocyclocheilus rhinocerous
TACCATGGGTGCAGCAGGCGCAATGATATTACGCAGCGCCTGAAAATAGGCTTATTGGAAGTTACCTAGCTGGGGACTATTTCAGGCGCTGCGTAATATCATTGCGCCTGCTGCTGCATAGATTCAATGATCTATGCTAAGCTACAGCTAAAAGTGCTACCGCCAGACCCGGAGATCAGCTGAATGGATTCGAAAACAGTAAAACTCAACTGTTTAACTCTAGGGGAGTTGGAAAATGAGCCTATTTTCAAAAATAGTGGAGTGTTCCTTTAACTTTTGCCGCTTGTGTTTAGCATTTTACAGCACAAATGCATCACAGTGTGATTAGTGTTTAAGTAAATGAGAATGTGTTTAGAGTTTTGCAAAAAGACTTCATGAGATCTGCAAATAGAGCCTAACTGCCTAAACGTGTTTAAGGTTTAGCAGAAAGAGAGCTTTATTCGACAAACTGGTTTAAGATAGTGAGAATTTGGTTCAGAGATTGGGGTTTAGCGTTTTAGCAATTCAGAAAATCTGTAAATGGATCAAAAGTGACAGTATATTACCAAATATTTCTTAGTTATATTAAAGCTGTTTCTATTCATCAAACATTCATCAAAGAATCCTGAAAAAAAAAAAAAAACATTATTATGGTTTCCAAACAACATAAAAAATTTGTAAACTGAGCTTTGCCATCACAGGGGGAAAAAATATAAATTGTGAACATTATAAAAATATTACAACAATAATTAATAATTAAAATATTGCAATTGTAATATTGTTTCACAATATTGCTGTTTTAAAGCATTTTTGATCAAATAAATGCAGCCTTGGTAAACATAAAACTATTCTTTCAAATAAATAAATATTATATGTGGCAACAAGTTTTGCACAGGCAAGCAGCACTCATATTTTCTTCAAAACAAGTGTTGTTGTATAGGCTAGTTACAGAAAAACTGTGTCCAACAAGTTAGTTTTTGTTGTAACAAAAGTGTCTTTCACTTCTTCTCTTCTAAACCAAAGAGAAATGCTTCTCCTTTGATTAATAATTTAGTGGCAGGCAAAAAGCTTGAAGATGCTGGACTGTGTTTATTCATTCATCAAAGAAAAAGTCATAGCCTACACATTCTGACCGTCTGACCGGTCAAGACAAGCTTATCCATCTATAAAAAGTAATCTAAAATAAACACGCTTTTACATCATGTCATATTTTTAAATGTTAGCAGAAAATGGCACAACCACTATAAAAGTACTCTGGAAAATTACATTTAAAGAGCATGAGGTGCTTTACAACAGTCTCTTCAATATGACCCTGCAGTCACACTCTCAAGCGCTGTTATTTAACACAGCCAATTACATCTTTTTCACTTCCCCATTGTTGTTTCGCACTTCCTCTGTCCTTACCATGTGACTTTGAATCTAATTCTGGAAAACTCCATTTCAGACAGCCGTGAAATGGCACGTACACTACACACACAAATGCACAAGTTGTTCATCCAGTTACATTTGTGTCCATGCATTTTCATGGTCATAGAGCAACATGTGACTGCATTGTTATTGCTGATCAGACAGCCCCGGAGTCGTGATTTTGGATTAGTCACTGTGAAACCGTTTTGAGGGGATTTAATTCAAAGCGAAGGTTCTGACACACTTACCTAGTAGAGCGTATACACGTACACCCACACGCACACTCGCACAAAAACAAATAAACAGCAAGTTCAGATGAGAATGCGGGCGCTGGGTGCTAATCTGCGATTAGAGAGGGTCATGGTTTTGAAGTTAATACCCTGGTTTTCAAAGGATTTCTCTAGCTCATGCGTGCCAGAGTCTCCAGAGAGTATCCTAAACAGCCTCTACTCTACAGCCAGACAAAACATCACAAGCACCTGGCATCACCACAGGCATCCTGTTTGCTCTAAAATTAAACCTGAGAACCTTATTTTACACTGTTGCATTTAACATTCACTTATGTTATTCAAGGTTTCTTGCACCAAAATATTCAAAATAAACCTGTTGTTAACCCTTACAGTTAAAGGGGTCACGACATGAGAAACCAAATTTCCCTTGATCTTTTGATGTAGAAGAGGTCTTTGTATGCTTAATACATCCGACAAAATTATAACTTAAAATGTCCTCATCATCAGTAAAAAAAGCATTTAAGTAATAACCCTCAGAAAACGGCTCGTTTGGATCCGAGGTGCCAGGTGATGTCACCCGGGCACAGTCGTTTGCATAAACACTGCCTCCAAAGCAAGACATCGACATAGGCCCCACCCACTGGCGTTCAGTCGCTTAGCGGCTGACACTTGATTACACTGAATGCGAGTGTCGCGTCGCATCAAAAGCAAATAGAAATTACAATCACTGCCGCTATCTTGTCTACACTGGATACAATATACAGATGCGCGTTTCTGACACAGTCCACGCGTATGAGTCTGTCGTCAATAGAACTAATTGAGTGAATGAACTTTCGCTTTGACGCGTTTGGTTTAAACAGCTCGTTCGCATCTTTGTACAGATATCAGAAGGATCCCAGCGTAAGGAATAAGTGGATGGTTTATTTTTAATGGCATCCCAGATAGTGTCAAAGGATTGTTTGTTGAAGGAGTATTTTGTTTCGTAAACGAGGCAAAGTGTCAAGGAGAGTTCACAAAGAAACATTTGTTGAAAGATGAAGCGGTACTAGATCTGACTGCAGCTGCATCACAATCTGTAAGTAAATGATTTCATAATGTTTTATTTTGATCATGTTGTCAAAACACTCACATGCAACTGTGAGGGGTCAGGGCACTGATACGGTTTCCTATGCAAGGACGTTAGCCAATCATAACAGTGGCCAATTACTGACAAGCCTCAAAGGACACGCCCCTTAAAAGGGTCAGAATGAGGGTTGAAAATAATAATTTTTGCACATATGTATTTGTTGTTTCTTTTTTGGTGAAAAAAACTTTATTAACATTATAAGTAAACCTCAAGGCACATATTAAAATCATTTTAAAAATCCATGTCATGACCCCTTTAATCAAACTGTTTCTGGTTAAGAAAAATGATCAATAAAAATCCAGTTGACAAAGATATATTTCATTTATAGAAACGTATGTATCATTAATGAAAACATCTGTGGCATTGAAACTGTTGCTTCTTAATAGCACGACAGAATAAGAAATATGGGAAAACTGATGAGGAAAGTGACCAGAGCACAGGCGAAAAAGGAGGCCAACTGCTTTAATAATTGAACTCTTCATTAACAAAGCAATTATATTTTTCTTTCAGGCCAATTTGGAAGTGATCTGACATTATTGGCACTGAAATAGCGGTTCTCTTACCGGGTGGGAGTCTGTGGAGTTGGGATCGGCTCCAGGAATTGTCAGATGGAGACTCTGGAGAAAATATGTGGTCTGCATCTGCAAGCGAAGACAACAGCACACATAAACATGCAGGCTGCACTCACTGCACTGGTTCTGACCAGCCTACTATGATCCATTTACCACTTGTAGAGACACTGTTGCAGAATATTGCTACTGATTAAAACTTGAAATAGGGCAGAGGTAGAAAATAACAAGAGGCAATATTTCAGCCAGTAAAAGCAGTTTGGTGCTTTGTGAGAACATTCTGCAATATCTATTCATGCAGAAAGTAATTTTTAAATTTTTAATACATTTTTTTTTAATAAAAGTTAGAGATGTCCTATACTCGAACCTTAATTTAAGGCCCCGAGGACTAACAATGTCGGATAACCTTTCTAACAGTTGGCAAGCGTCTCAGCAGACAAAACATATGGGATGACAAGGCCTCAAAAGATGACCTTTCGCCATAATTGGAGGAAGAGAATCTTGTTTTCACGTGAGATGGACTACGAAACAATGATCCTTATCCCGACAGTCCCACAGCAATTTAACTTTTCTACTAAAGCTGCATTTACTGCAGGAAATTACTCGATGCACCTTTAGAGAGAAGAATTTTACAGCATAAATATAAGGGTTTTTTTACGTTACCACTGGTCAAGATCTTGAAAACAATTAGGGTGACCAGACATCCTGATAAAGTTGGGACAGTGTCGATTTTATGAGTCATTGGTCCTGTTAGTCTTAGCTATAGTTTAATTGCTATGAATAAACTGTGATTTGTGCTCTTTCTATCATAACAAACCAGCAGCATATGTAGTTATTTGACTCATTAATACAACAGTAAGCAGTAAAAAAATGCACCTGTTGTTTTCTCCTTAGAATATTGAGCAGTAAGTTAAAAACATTCACATATGCATAATCGTGCAAATGGTGGAACAAGGAAATGACTTACTTTCAGCAAGTAATTTAAAACAACAGCTCATAAAAAACAAACCTACTGTACTCAACTTTGGAAATCTGACAAACCATTTTCATTTCCAGTTATCTTTAAACCTCAGAAGGAGATTCTTGCTAACCTTTTCTTGGTATTATTTTAATACACGAGTTAAAGGTTAAGTTTGATTCCTGTAATGTGTCCAAATATTAGATGCACTTTCATACAAACTGTTTCTTTATTCTCTTAATAAACTGTTATGAATTAAAACATTTATTTGAACACTTTAATGTCCATTAGATCAGACAAGCATTTTCCGATAATCTCAGTGTGTTCTGTGGGAATATCCAGCCGGGGGAGTAAAAAAAACGGCTGGATATTTCACTAAGGTGGTTGTAAAATGCAGAAATGAAAGAGACAGACCTTGAAAATATTTAAACATGGAAATGTTGACAAACTGTATTTAAACATCTTCAAAACACTTTACGAGTGGTTTGACACACAACCTCTGTTTTTCTGTGGTAAGGTCACGCCGGCTGTTAAAGGAATGCTGCTTTAGTAGTAGAGATGCCCCATTCTTTATTGCTTGTCCTTTCTGTATTACCTTGAGCAAGGCACATATAAAGTTCTTCAAGGAAGCACCTGTCTGCTCAAGGGCTTTAAACCCACCCGTCCCATAAAGGCTCCAAATGGCACAAACCTTAATATGTCAGAGACACAATCTCTGCTTATAAACATCCATCACTTGTATTTGACATGCCAACGACACCGTTCATCAGCACCATGCCTCTCCTTCTGTATGAGACACCTTGAGACTTCAAGCTAATAAAATATCTATGCAATTTCCTATTTATCCTGTGTCACAACTACAGTAAATTAAGGTTAAAAAATGCATTGTTGGTACATTTCCCTATTTTTAAGGACCTATAACTGACACAACAGATCTGACAGACGTAGTGCTTGACACACCCACTCATAAAAGCCTTACCTGGAAATAGACAGTCCAGTACGGAATGAGTGCCAGGAAAACAGGAAGTATTTTAACCAGCGCTTTCACTTCCTCCACCTTCTCCTCTGAAAATCGCCCACCGTACGTCACCTTTGCGCCATCCAGTAGAGATGGCTTTGGCCTTGTGGGGGAAACAAGGATTTTAACAAGCATTCATTAAAACATCACTGAAATATCGGAGTATATCTGTGTTTGAGAAAGAAAGTAAAAAAAGATAACAAAAGAAAGGGGCACGGATTTGGCCAACTTAAAAAATAATAACGTCACGTTTTTTCATGAAGCGCCTGATCTTTGATTTAGAGAGAGGGCACGGCACTTGACTTGACAGTAACTAATGCCGCAGAGACACGATGAATAGCACCGCAACATACGAGACAGACAAGAGAGGTGGATCAAAGAGGAAGATGAGGGATAACATTACAGACTAATAGAGTCATCTGAATCTGGAGTGGAGGTTCCCACGAAAGAACTGCATAAATTTACAATCTAACACACTAAAACCATTTAACACAGTAGAGTGTAAAGACTAATAGGCACATTTATTTTTAAGTTTAAGAATAAATATTTATAATCTTTACATATTTTATACTTTCTGAATATGCAACAACTGAAAAATACATCTTAGTTCAACAAGAAATGATGTTCATATGTAGATGAAGCTTAATTTGCAACTAATGTGCATCCTTTTTACTCTTGTTTTTGCTGCACTTATATTAAAACGCATCTTTTCATTATTAGGAAGTGAAAAAGTAAACCAATACTCCAACTGGGCCTCATTTATCAATCTAACATAGAAACGAGCGCAGATCCGAGCACACAAACTTACGACAGGGTTCACTTGTGATTCGTGAAACATTCATAGTCCACCAATCTTATCATATGAATGAATTGTACATTGATAAATTTGGCAGCTGAAAACAATCGTCAATTGAATATCACGCCCCTAAAAATTCATGGTTTAGAAGCCTTGCCCCTAGAGTTTACGGTATGAAGAAATGCAACCTGACCAAAAAAAGGAAGTAATCTCATGAAAGAGAAATTGATCTTACTCCAAAAACACCCGTTAACCTTGTAATTGCAAACAAATACATTAATTTATATGTGTATTAAATAGCGGTAAATATAATGAAACTATTACAATGAAACAATGAAACAATTCAGAACAGAACAAGAATGAAAAATAAGTAGCTATAACGATGCAACGATTTGTGAATCCTCATGGTCTATTGTTTATGCTGCTATTTGCACATATAAAGCTAAAGCCCTGAAAAAAAAAAAAATTACATTCCAAGTGCTGCATAAAGACAACCGTACGGCCAATTTTCTGTGGAACATTTGTTTTGTAAAAGAGGCCAAATAAAACCAAGAGTGTGTATTAAGAAAATAAACAAGGTCAAGGTTAATTTCATGTGAACTTCTTTATTCAGTAAAGTAAATGTGGCCCTCACCTGAGCAGACTTGGTTCTTTTGGCCCGCGTCCACAGAGGGCCGAGGCCAGGATCCGGAACATGTCGCTGAAGGCACTGCCGTCTGCAGGTTTGGTTATAAATACCGTTTTGCCCAGAACAAAGATGATGAGGGACACCCCGAGGCAGACGGCTGGGATGATGTAGCCAATAAAGAAGCTAACGTTCTGCTGAATATAGGCTACTCCACCCAGCGAGAAGATCGCTCCAAGATTAATGCACCAGTAGAACCAGTTAAAGAACCGCCGCGTTGCCTCTGGACCTCGATCCTTCACCTGTAAGGACATACATCACAAATACATGTGTGAACTTTAAGATCATTGATTCATTTTTATTCACTTGCTTTATTAGTTTTAAGTGCACTGACTGAAAACTCTCCTTATTTTAATAATCAAATCACTTTTAAATCCATAATAATAACCAGGCCTATAACAAGTTCAGTATCAAACACAGGCAATAACAACAACATGAACATAATTTCCGGCTGGAAAAACATGGTATCTTTTTTGACTTGCATGTGGTTACGGAGTACCATCAATAAGCACATCAACATTCAATACCCACAGTCTTCATTTAATTCAAGTACTGATTTGCAATTTACTAAATGCATTTACAAACTTGCGCGAAGTTTCTTCTCAAGTGCATGCACATGCTGTTCTAAAGAGATGTCTGCTCTCAAAAACCTATAAAACATGCAGCTGTAGTCATACAATCAGAGATCGATCCACCAATTTTGGGAAAAGTGTCAATATACTGTCAATTGTAAGCCAATTTTCAGTTCATTGCCCCACTTCCTCAAAGTTTCAATGAGATCTATGCCCCACAATGACATCCAGATGGTACATCCCGCAGTTAATTCTAATTCTAATCGAATCTAAAAAACACATGACGATCATATGACAAGGCAACAAGTCAACAGACATCAACACTGGCCTAATCCAAATCATCCACATTGCAAAATCAGCCTTGGGTTTTATTTTCTTCCAAAAACTTGTTAAATAATCCAGTAGACCAGGTAACTGGGAAAACAAAAACAAACAAAAAAAACTGTCAAGCAGTCAGATAAACCAACAAAGACAGATGTCAGTTTTACTTCCTAAGTTGTTAGTTTCATTTTGCATGTTATGCGTAGGAGCATCGTTTAGAAGAGTCTAGGGTTTCTAATTAGTCATTTAGCAAATTATTTCCTTATAGTTTGCTTATAACAGGGAAATTCTCCACTGTACTGGGCTACTGTATAGTTTCTTGTCACTGAGAGGTCATGTAATCGGGTGAAAGTGGTTAATGAGTGCTAAAGCATGACAAATGGAAGGATTCTTTTTTTGTACAAATATTTTTGCACATTGTAAGAAATGTTTTGTTGTGCTTGGTGTGAATCAATCTACATCACTGAATTTCTTCAGCATTTAATTCTCAACAATACAACATATTAAAGGGGTCATATGATGCTGCTAAAAAGAACATTATTTTGTGCAGATAGCAATGTAGTTCTTCTAACCAAATCTGAAAAACAGACCTAGGCAGTGACCATAGAAGTCACTTCATCAAAAAGCCTAAGCATTTAGATCATGACACAAGTCATTTTTTTAGGCCACATGGCTAATTCAGACTCAAAGTACCTCAGAAATGTGTGGTATGTGCCTTGTCATTTAATAAGTGAAGTGAAAGTGCCCAGAGTTGTGTCCGAATTTAAGGAAGCCTCACAAAACGGCTGTTGCCAAGGGAACCACAATAGCACTTTCTGAAATGCAGAAACCCATACTTAAGTAATAAAGCACTGATTTATAAGATTGAGTGTTTTAAATTCTCAATTAACTATTATTGCATTTGTTAATTTAAAGCTCCTTTTAAGACATGACAATGTTAGGTAAAATTACACTTGAAGAATAACAGTCACACTTAGTCACTCTTGTTTCATTCCAAACCTGTATGACTATCTTCTGTGTAACACAAAAGGTTAATTTTATATTGAAAATGAATGAGGAATAAGAGTGTGAAGTGAATGTGAAATGGATTATAAAAGTGCTCCATATGACTTGTGAGCTATATTCAGTTTATGAACCATCTATCTCTCATAGGTGCATTCATGAGAGACACAGCAATGTCTGATTTGTGCTATTTTTTTCCCCATTTTGCATCTTTTCACAATAAATGTACAAATAGAATGTTTACAAATCTAATAGATCCACTCTCCATTGCAATTCATTGACAATATGTCACAACAGTTTATAGCCCCACTTGCAAGGAAGATTATCAGTAAGATTATACATTTTGTTGCACAAAGCTATAACATGCATCCAGAATGACTTAGAATATGTTGTATGTTGACTTTTACAATACTTTTGCTTCCTTCTCGGAATATGGTGTGTTTACTTTTATTATACTTTTGCATCCTTTTTGAAGTTTAAAATGACCAGCCCCCAAAGTAAGTGGACAGAGCAAACAGCACTTTACTCAAAACTTCTTCTTTTGTGTTCCTAAAAAAAAAGTGAGAAAACCAATACCAAGTCACAATAAACTCTCTAAACTACAAAAGCAGTGACTCATTGTATCTACAGACAGCACCAGCCAGGGTTTACCTAAAGCATCCGAAAGAACAAACACCAGCAAGCATGTCAAAGGTCTTAATATCATTTAGAGTTTCATAAAAGCCAGACATAGTAGAAAATACTGCTCTGAGAATCAATCCAAGGTTGTGCCCTCTGAGAACCTACTCAAAGTTTAGACAACTCTTCAGTTTTAGTGAATTATGTTACATCGGGGGGTTTCACTCTTTTAGATGCCACAGATCCCCCAAATATGCAAAAAAATAAATAAATCTGCTATAAATTTAAATGTATAAAGACTCTGTGGAAACAAAAATTATAAATAAGCATAAAATATTATTTTGAAAATATTTATTTTTTTAAAGTTACATTATGTTTTTTAGACTCTGTACTGTTAGATGTATTATTTACATCAATTGTTAAAATTGATTTATTTTATCCAAATTATATATGAACAGTTACTTCGTTTAGTTTTTAAATTAATTTTCTTTAATTCATTTATTTTTACACTGTTTTTATCTAAACGGACCCAGAGAGCTCCCTTCCTAACACTTCCCCAGACCCCATTTTGAAAACCCCTGCATTACCTGATCTGCCCCGAATGGAGTGATGTTTGATTTCACAGCTCCCACGCCAACGGCCACCAGCACCAGACCACTGAATATCGCAGGCCCACAGTAGGGCGGCCGATTCATGCAGGTCACATTGGCGGGCACAGTCCCATTTTCAGGAAAACACTCTGCCGGCTGCACTGGGAACGCCATCTCTTCTCCACACAGAGAGGTCCTGGTGTTGTCGTTGGCCACAAAGGGGAAAAACAGCATCCCGATCAGGTACAGAACTAAACTCAAGGCTATGGTTGCGAACTTGCCAAGGCACGCATCCGCCAGCCAGCCACCAAAAGGCGATATCAAATAAGTGACACCCATGAAGATCAAGGGGGCCTGGCTGGCCGAAGTGCCCTCCCAATAGAAGGGGCTGCTGTTGAGGAAGAGCACCAGGTTTGAGGTGATGCCATAGAAGGCCATCCTCTCTAAAGACTCTGCCAGCAGTATGGCAGCACATGCCAGTCTCCTGCCATTGAACACTGACTCCGATCTGGCTGAAGCCACAGAGTTGTCCAAAAGAGGAGTGCTCTCGTTTACATCCCTGCCAGCCATGGCCTGATATGCTGTTTCTCAAGAGGTGGTCAGCTGACCAAAATCAAAACCTAGAACAACAACAAAACGACTGCCATTATTTTAAAAGCAGGTGATACCACAAAACTATACATGACGCAATAATGGAAATTCAGGAAATAAATCACGACAGAGTCCAAATAAAATACTGACACATGTATTTCTTAGCCTTATTGACTTATTTGTAGATTTCAACCGACAATATAACAACATGAAAGGCCGCTGACATGCTGTCAGCAACTTCTTTATTTTACTCAGTAAACAGACTAACAACAAACATTTATAAACACATACCGTTCTTGAACACTTAGCACTGCTCTACATTTAGTTGTGTTCAGCCCGCGACGTGTTTACCAATGTCCTCGGGATACATGTTATTAAAATATTAGTTTAAAATTCCTAAAAGTCTGACGGTATGGTTAGCTGTCGGCTCTGAAGGTAAACAGCAAGTCACAATACTACCGCGTGACACCCGGTTCACTCACAAGCGTCAAAGAGACGCGCCCACAGCGCATTCATTAGATATCAGTGTCATCTGGAGGCGCTTATCGTGTGCCAGTGAGGAGTATCAGGTTTATCGTTTTGTATACAAAGCGTAGAGTTAAGCGGCAATCAACTGGCAAGAAAGCTAAAGGCAACTACTGATTGGGTAAAGGAAAAATAAAGAGTCTATTCTATTGGCTAGTCTTGCAGCCAATCAATTCTGCACATAAACTTCCTGGGTGGTGCCTTTCCTGTCATGTACATTTTAAATACGGCTAGTTGGTTATTCCACTGATGTAATAATAGAGAATATATAGTTTAGGGGGTTTAATTAATTTTGTGCAAATACCACTGAGGAAAAATTTGCATCTCCGGCATTGTTGTTAAGAACTCATTTTCAGAGCATTTTATCAGTATTATTCCAGGTTTTATACATAATTGTATATATTCTTATGTTATGGGCATTGTCCACATTTATTATGAATCATTATGAAACTAATGTAAATAGATTAATAATTCATTTATTTATTTATTAACCATTTTTTAGCAATGTCTTGTTTAGATTCACACCCTTTTTGTGATTAGTGGCCATTAGTTAAAACCTTTTTTTAATAGTTTGTGCATACACCTCTTAGAACGACCTTTTTTTTCCCTAAGGTATTCATAGATAGATAGATAGATAGATAGATAGATACATAGATACATAGATACATAGATAGATACACCCCTAAGGTATTCATAGATAGATAGATAGATAGATAGATAGATAGATACATAGATACATAGATAGATACATTTATTACATTGTTACAATTTTATTTGTGTTTAGTTAACATAAAAATGTATGCCATGTATGATAATATATTCCTTGTAAATATGACAGAATACTATGTTGTAACAACACAGATTATTTGATTGTGTGACTAAAAATGTATTGTTGAATGGATTTAAATTTCCAGTTAGTTACAATAACAAATTTAATTTGCAAGTGTACTTAAATCTTTCATGTTTTGATCAAAAGTTTTAAAAAAATAATAATAATTTTTTAAGTGTTTGAGTGTCAGTTATGTAGACTGACAGATCACACGGATCCGCTAGAGCTGCTCGGCTTTAAACAGCTGACAGATTTTTAAGGATCAAGAGGTGAATAACATTTTCACAACTTTAGCCTTCTTTCCTCATTCAGACCCATTAAAATGTATGAAATTCATGAACTCAATTTCAAACGGTCTGTACCCTAAGGAAGTGCCAGTGGCAATTTGCTGTGGCATGATAACACTTCGAAAGTCAGCATGTCCCTCATTCACAGCTCCTTTCTCTCATGAGACTGACTACAAGACTTGGGTTATGTGTTTGTTGTTACTTACTACTAAGCAAACTGCAATATATATCAATGACAAAGACTATATACAGTGCCTTGCGAAAGTATGCATACCCCTTAATTTTTTTCACATTTTGTTATGTTGCGGCCTTATGTTAAACTGCTTCCCTGATAGCAACAGACTCCGGGGCGGATCCGCCCTCAAATCGGCAGCTCCGCTGTACTGTCAGACTCTGTTCGGTCATTCGCCCAGAATATGCCCCGCCTCCGGACAGCGCACTGTCAATTAGCGGACTCATTATGGACACAGTCTCTCAAATCAAATCCTCCTCAGAGTGGTGAAGCTGCGGCCGGTTGAACACGGCAAGAATACTGTTTAAATATGCTTTATATGTAACTTACAGTTGCCAGTAACATTAAGGTTAATAAAGTAGTTAATTGCTTTGTTGGCATTTTTAATTGTGAAATTGCGTTGTGGAACTCCGGGGCGGATCCGCTCAGGAGTCATTTTGCTATCTGGGTTAGTACTTTTTTCCACATCAATCTACACTCCATACACCATAATGGTAAAGCAAAAAACAAAAATCTTTGCAAATTTATTAAAAATAAAAAACTTAAATGATTCCACTGCATAAGTATTCATATCCTTGAAATTTAGCTCAGGAGCATTCATATTGCTTGTAGATGTTACTACACTTCGAGTGAAGTTAACCTGTGGCACATTCAGTTGAATGGGTATGATTTGGAAAGGCACACAAATCTTAATAAAAGATTTAACAGCTGATAATGCATATCAGAGCAAAAACCAAGCCCTGAGGGCAAATGAACTGCCTGTTGAGCTCAAAAATAGGTCTGCGTCAAGCCACACATCTGGGGAAGAGTTCAGAAAAATATTCTGTCAATGACGGGCGAGTCAATGATGTTCAGGGGGCCTGGAATAATCTAATTACATGTATTTAATATTTGGAATTTGGTTAAGTAATCCGGATTACATGTAATCAGCAGTATTACTGTTTTTTTAAATGGCATTTTTATCAAATAAATGCAGCCTTTTGCAAGAACTTTTACAAATCTAGAAGATACATAAATAAAAACAATCCAAACTTTTGACTCTTAGTATATACTTTAGCAAAAGGGACTTTGAAGTGATTGTATCAAATGTTGATATTGTGGTAATTTGATAAATAACATTGTAATACAAATGTAATTACCATGTCAAGTTCTTTATATTTATTTATT
>NW_015662933.1:0-7167 GCF_001515625.1 Sinocyclocheilus rhinocerous
GAACCTGGCGTTACGTTTGTATGCCCACCCGGTCTGTTCTGTTCTGTTCTCGTGCTCCATTTAGACGCGCTGCATTCTGATTGGTTCGGATAGCATACTGCGGGAGGTCGGGGGTGCGGAAAATCGTGCTGTAAAGCGATTTAGAAATCGCGCATGCTCAAATCGCGATTTTATGACGATTTCGATTAATCGCACAGCCCTACAATACATTTCTCTAATCTCACAAGAATATTGTATTGCACTTAGATTACTCTTTCAGGTCTCAGAAGACTTAATGGAGTTCTTAATTATGCTTCATTTAAAGTTGAAAAGGAAATTGCGATAGTCTTCTCTATTGTGGCGTATATCTGAGTGAAATGGCTTCTCAAAGGAGAAGTTTGATTATGATTACAGGGTTGTGGGAGCACATGAATTTTCTAAAAAATAATGATGTGCATGGATAAATAATTTATAATAAACACTGCAATATTCCATACAAAATTTGAATATACTCTTAAAAATGGGCATCTGTGGTTCCTTGAAGAAACTTTAACATCAATAGAATTTTTCCATTGCACAAAAGGTTCTTTATAGTGGAAAAAACGTCCTTTAGATTATTAAAAGGTTCCTCACACTAAGAAAAAAAAAGTTTTTTTCTTTTGGAACTTTTATTTTTAAAAGTGTAGTCAGTTTTGACTTCATGGTCATTTGATCTCAACTTTAAAGGGGTCATGATATGAGATATCAAATCTTCCTTAATCTTTTGTTTTGACATATAAGAGGTCTTTGTATCATTAAGGTATCTCGCAAGTGTCATAGCTTAAAACGAGTGCCAAAAAAGCACTTAATCTAGCTCCAAAAGCAGCTTTTTTGGGGGATATTGTGGTATTTGTGACTTCACACAGGGAAATACATTTGCATATGACTGCCACCAGACATTGATGAATTGTTTTACACAGGTAAATAAGCTGTCTCAAAGGCAGAAAGAAACTTGCATCAAATTTAGCCCCATCCACTGTCATTGCCATTTAATGGCTGACACCAGTCTACACTGGATGTGTTGCTTTGTCTGTAAATGACGGTTTTATATGGATAATGTTTTCAAAACACTTACATGCAATAGTGAGGAGACGTTGATACATTTTCCTATGCAATAGTGTCAGCAAGTCATAACAGTGGCTGTTTACTGGCAATCCTTAAAGGAGCCACCCCTTATATTATTTGTTTGCGAATATGACTTTTATGCAAAAGTCTCAAGAAATCGACCTCAATGAACATGAAAATATATTTTTAAATGACCTCTTTAAATATATAAAATGAATGTGGATAACATGTCTCGGATACTTTGAGAAATGTTTGAGTTCATTATTAAAATTTTGACATCTGTTTTGAGTACAGTTTGAGACACTGTTGATATCTTTTCTGGAACTCTAAGATTTTGTAACATTTCACAGGAGAAACTAACAAAAATCCCTTTGCTAAACAGTGAGAAATAACTTGAGATTCAATGGAGCAGTGAATATGCAGAATCCAAATTAACACTCTCCAAGTGCCAAACAAAATTAAGATTTTACTTGCCAGTTGCACTAACTTTATATACAACTGCAATATAATGCATAATTTCCGATGAACTGTGAATGATATTCTGACTAAATCCCACTGTCATAAGGACAAAAATAAAACGCTTTTAATAAAATAATGTGAATACATTTTCATGGCTGGTAAAAAAAAAAAAAAAATTGGCAGATGTGGCAAAAAGTTGGTTTTGGACCCTGTTCCTCAGATCAGTTTGATGTCTTTTATCTTGCTTTTCAAGTCTGTAAGTGGAAGCATTACTGACAGGCCGACTGTAGAGACACATCAGTTATGTTACATCCTTCTTGCATCATGAACCTTCTCCAGTCAATCAACCAGCCAACCTAACCAAGTGATCATTCAGCAGAAGTCAGGTCTGTGCTGTACAGTGTTTCATCATCAATTAAAGCTCATTATCAATTAGTTGTGTCCGTGTGCTCTGTCAGTGACATGACTTCAGTTTACAGTTGTGAAAAATGCATAATAATGCATAGATGTCACATATTGAGATATGCCAGAAGAAATGCACGATCTAAGCTGTTTAAAACAGGAAAGAACTTTATTAAACTTCAAAAGTACTCATAATCATATAGTTTTACATGGGTAACCTGTATAATATTTAAATGTAATATAATAATATAATATGGAATATATCATATTTAAATATAGGCAAGTATTTTCAATTGTTATAAAGACACGTTGATACTGAGTGAGTCTCAAACAGATGGAGTAGAAAAAAGTAAAAAAAAAAAAAATCAATTTGAGGAAATGTTTTTTGTCGGGCATTAATTTTAACAGAATTAATTGAAATCCATGTAATGCAAATAATATTTTCATGAGAACAGTAACAAGATAATAAATGTAATGAGATATAAATGTAAGAGGTCTGTAACATTTACAGGAAAAGTGATAGTAATGTGTTACTATGATCAGAGGAGTGCTTTTTATTTTTATTTATTATTATTCATAATTCAGTATAATGTAGCCTATTATTTTAGTAATTTAGTAGTATTTTCCTTCTGCTTGCAAACTATGGGCAAACATTAAAACATGTATTTGAGTATTTATTATTATGATTATTATTAATAATGATCAAGATAAGCTTTAGTTGTAGCCATGGTATGTATTAGTTTTAGATGGACTTTTAGAAATGTTATGCTATTTTTCTGTAGTTTTCATGAGAATCCCTCACCAATATTTAAATACTTTTTTCCATGCCACTGTTCTATTGTAAACTAATTTTCAGTTGAACAAATTGTGGTTGTTTATTCTCAGTCAGGGGATGATTTCCTGTCTCTGTGGTCAGTTTTTTGGCAAAAATAAGCTGCAATGTGGATCTGTTTTTAGTCAAAGGTGAGACTAGGTCAGTATCATAATATAAATAGTAAAATATAGGAGTGACAGAATATGTTGTCTCCTAATTAGCATTATTACCGCCACCATGATGTGTGTACAGTAAACAGATTAAATCGCTTATCTCCTGATGTAGCAGCTGTGTGTAGTTGCGTGGTAGCTCTGCAAAGTTATGGAGAACCAGTGTCAGGTTATTTGGGTTCCAGCACCAGTATAGTTCCAGTGGTTGTTTTAAATATTTTTGGTTATTGCTTATTAGTATTATAGTATTATAAATGCAAACTTATAAGCTGCAAGCTCTTTGGCACATTAAATCTAGAGGAAGTTTTTAAGTCCAGTGAAAAGTTTGTATTTTAAAAGCAGTTCATATATTGTTGATTGGTTGCCAGGGAAACTCATTACATCCAACAGACTGAGAGAACACAGACTACATTATTTACATTTATGGTAGTTTTGAAATACCTGTATCTCTCGAACTTCATATGGGCTTCTAAAAGTGTAATCATTTTTATTTGTTTTTATAAATGGTTTATTTGTAATTTTGACTGCTGGTGTAAATCTAGATAGTAAATCTTGTTTAAAGCTGTTACTGCAGTGTTGTTCAGAAGCTAATATTATCAAAGGTATTGAGATATCTAGTGTAAAACCTAAGATATCCAAACTGTTTGCATAATTTCATTTTGCCACTTCACTGGACCGAAACTTCTACAAAACATTTGAATTTTCACTAGATTTACTTGTCATGGTCAACTCTAGAAGGCATATGCAAAACCCTGTTAAATAGCAAAAAAGACCCACTTATGAGACTAGGGGAATTAATAGAAACTCACTTTTAATATAAAAAAATAACTACATGTGAAATAAATAAATAAAGACTGTAATTCATCAGCTTCAGACACCTAATTGAAGAGTTCCTGGAATTTCAGATGAAAAGACTCAGATTTACTGTCATGGTCAACTCTAGAAGGCATATACAAAACCCTGTTAAATAGCAAAAAAGACCCACTTATGAGACTAGGGGAATTAATAGAAACTCACTTTTAATATAAAAAAATAACTACATGTGAAATAAATAAATAAAGACTGTAATTCATCAGCTTCAGACACCTAATTGAAGAGTTCCTGGAATTTCAGATGAAAAGACTCCATGTGAAAAATCTAGCCAAAAAAGGTGAATGTATGCATTTCAGTCAGATGTGCTTCTCAGTTATATTCATAATTTGACTCTTTGCTCTAACATGGTTATTGTTGATTTCATTTATGCAGGTCGGTCTGCCTGACATGATCCTTTAACCCTCATTCAATCAAAACAGATTCATGTGCAGACATTCATTTTCCATTAGCAGCGCTGGTTGATCCTGACAGGCATAATGTATTCACTTCTCCCGTATGAATGTTATGCAAATTCTTTGCTTGCATATTTATTATATATGCTCTTAAAATGTTCCCCTGTATATCCCGGTCTCTTGGAGAGAACTAAGTGTGTAAGATTACGCCAAAAGGCATGTGGATAAATGAAGGTGTCCAGAGAAAAGACTCTACAGTGTTCACTTAAAATCACCTCATTGTTGCGTGCTTCCTAGAACTTGCAGTGAGTTACTAAATTGATCTTGTACATAATTTCCTTTGGCAATAGCTTTTATCATTCGTGCACAATTTACAAGATATACATATTATCAATATGTATGTCCCCTTTAAAGGGGTCATATGATGCTGCTAAAAAGAACAGTATTTTGTAATTTTGACTGCTGGTGTAAATCTAGATAGTAAATCTTGTTTAAAGCTGTTACTGCAGTGTTGTTCAGAAGCTAATATTATCAAAGGTATTGAGATATCTAGTGTAAAACCTAAGATATCCAAACTGTTTGCATAATTTCATTTTGCCACTTCACTGGACCGAAACTTCTACAAAACATTTGAATTTTCACTAGATTTACTTGTCATGGTCAACTCTAGAAGGCATATACAAAACCCTGTTAAATAGCAAAAAAGACCCACTTATGAGACTAGGGGAATTAATAGAAACTCACTTTTAATATAAAAAAACAACTACATGTGAAATAAATAAATAAAGACTGTAATTCATCAGCTTCAGACACCTAATTGAAGAGTTCCTGGAATTTCAGATGAAAAGACTCCATGTGAAAAATCTAGCCAAAAAAGGTGAATGTATGCATTTCAGTCAGATGTGCTTCTCAGTTATATTCATAATTTGACTCTTTGCTCTAACATGGTTATTGTTGATTTCATTTATGCAGGTCGGTCTGCCTGACATGATCCTTTAACCCTCATTCAATCAAAACAGATTCATGTGCAGACATTCATTTTCCATTAGCAGCGCTGGTTGATCCTGACAGGCATAATGTATTCACTTCTCCCGTATGAATGTTATGCAAATTCTTTGCTTGCATATTTATTATATATGCTCTTAAAATGTTCCCCTGTATATCCCGGTCTCTTGGAGAGAACTAAGTGTGTAAGATTACGCCAAAAGGCATGTGGATAAATTAAGGTGTCCAGAGAAAAGACTCTACAGTGTTCACTTAAAATCACCTCATTGTTGCGTGCTTCCCAGAACTTGCGGTGAGTTACTAAATTTATCTTGTACATAATTTCCTTTGGCAATAGCTTTTATCATTCGTGCACAATTTACAAGATATACATATTATCAATATGTATGTCCCCTTTAAAGGGGTCATATGATGCTGCTAAAAAGAACAGTATTTTCATTTTTTAAATTTTGAACACAAAGTTACGGACTGCAGCTTTAAGTAAACCTACTGTATCTGAAAAATGAGTTTAATTTGTATCTCTACCAAAAAATGAAAATTGTCATCATTTATTCCAGTTTTTCCAAATTCAATCCTTGATTCAAATTTCTCATAAGCTTAACTGATTTGGTCTAAAGAGAGAAGAATTAATGACTATTTTTGTTTGAAGACTACATATAAAATAGCTACCAAGATAAATGTTGGTAACTGCAGTTTGACTAAAAGTAATGACTAAAAGTTGACAAAAATGCATGGCATGATCAGTTATAAAGCTTGTCAGGAGACTGTGGCTCAACCTTTGAGATTTTGACACCCTCGACCTTGTTTTTGTATGTAAACGGGCATCCGTCCCCTCAGAGAAACATGTTGATGGACATTAAGGGACATCAAACCTGTCTGTTCTCATATTAATTTCCAATACTCCTAGACAAATGCGGCAAATCACTTGTCATTTGACCTTTTATGTACATCTGAACCTTTTCACCTCAATCTCTCTTGCCGGTAGCTCTCAGCTTCATTACTCAATGTATGTGTCCAATTGTAAGGTGAACATTTTCAGACTTCCATGCCGAGACTGTAGTGGCTTTTGTTGACCCCAAGGACAAGGGCGAATGTCAATTCCTTTATTTTTTTTTTTATCGATTTGTACACATCTCGCGTTCCATTGGGTCTTCAGTGCCATTGTCAAGCTTTCAATGGTCATATAGATCTGACCTCCCGCTCCCCTTCAGCCGAATGCCTGCTAAAATAGGCCACTAATAGAAATGGCCATTTACTGGAGGACTGTTCCTCACAGGCAATACTGAATCTGACAGACCCGTAGTGTCTTCAGTCAATAAAATCTTTAAGAGGCCTGTGTGAGCATGGAAGGAGAATTAGATGTTTGATTGAACTAATTTAGCATGCTGTGATAGTGGTCATAAAAAAATGTAACGGTGATTTGTGCTGGATTTCTTCACATCTTCTGTGTGCTTTTAGTACAGTAAATTAATAATAATGGAAGAGTAGGTGGCACATTTTATTGATTTTTTTAAATTTATTTTTTTAAAAGTGAATCTCTGTATATTGACATAACGCAAATATTTTCACCATTGTTGGGCGGGAAAAAAATGCAGTATATGACTGAACACACTTTTTGCAACAAAACATGTTTGTATATGTATTAGAGCCCTGCACGGACCTCAAATATAGGCCCTAGCCCGGCCCTGGCCCGAGACGCTCAGGTCCTAGCCCGACCCTTGTCCGACAGCTCATCAGAATTCTTGGCCCGAGTCCGACCCGGAGTTTTCCCCCTTCTCCCAAAACAGCTTATACTACTGTTTCAGCTATTAAAATAGTTCAATTTTGTATGTAATGTCAAAGTGATTATATTTCGTTTAGTTTTTTTAAGTAAATTTAGAAAAACGTTTGGAGCATTTTTTTTGTTCGTTAAATGTACGTTTTTGTTTTTTTAAAGTAACGACCAAGTGGCCAGCGGCAGACAGTGAGC
>NW_015662933.1:8139-8733 GCF_001515625.1 Sinocyclocheilus rhinocerous
CCTAAAATAAAATCTATAGATATAAAACAGTTCAAGCATATCACAATGTTAGTTTAAATGTTTAACCTATATAAATAAGACGCATATAATCGTTTGTGCGGAGAGCTATAAGCGCGCTTTACAGGACATGGACGGCGCGATCACTTGCATTGGAAACAACTTAAAATATGCCGTCATTTTTGCTCATAAAGGTAAGAGTAATACATCACTCGGAACTGTGAAGGGTCTACTTTTATTTGTGTGCACTTGCAATATCAACTTTCTGCAATTTCGGCCAGGAGCGCTTCACAATGATGAACCAAAACTCAGAGAATACTTGCCTCACAGACTTGCTAAATATATCTATAGAAAGCTTTAAATTACTACTTTAAAACCCGGGACCCGACGGGCTTGCAGACCTCTAATATGTATGTACTGTATGTTTATTTATTTGTTTATTTAATATTTAGTTTCGTCTATTTTTTTTATCATGAGTTATTTAATTATTATTTAATTATATTTGTATCATATAATGTTGTTTTATTTATTTATTATTATTATTATTATTATTATTATTATTATTATTATTATTTGTGTATTATTAAATTTTAAAAT
>NW_015662933.1:8906-9650 GCF_001515625.1 Sinocyclocheilus rhinocerous
ACATTTTTCTTAATTTTATTTAACTTTTACAGTTAGAAATGAATAGTGCTTTTGTAAAATAATTTTAAAATCCTGTACAGTACAGTACAGGACATATTAGATGAAGACTCCAGTCATATTAGTAGCCTGCTAAAAGCCTTTTTTTATTTTTATTTTTTATTTTACATAAAGAGGGTTGCCTCATGGGTGCTGCCGTGTTGAGATCACATGACTGACTGAAAACTGCTATCTTTATATCTTTAGCCCCCCGAGTGTATATTGGACAGATTCGCTAAATACTAGTTACATAAATAAATGACAGCATGTGCATGTGCAGTTATACATCCTCATTTGCTCACAGAATTCAGCGCATAGTGTTCTGAGTGTGTTTTAAATAGCAACAGTCCTGTGGTGTTTGGCTTCCTCCGTTGGAGAATATGGTTTGGGGTGATTTTGTCATAGAATAACAATGCGTTTCTCATTAGCATGACTCCCACGTCGCGCTGTCTGAGATTTGAGCTGCTATGTGATTGACAGCAGTGACGTTATATGAGATAAATGACTTGGGAAGTGTTGACACCTCTGTGACATCGGGGCAGCTTAAATTCAGATGCTGCTTAATAGAGGAGCAGCAGAGTTCATGAGCTGTTTGTGTGCTTATCTGAGTCTGTAACTCGGATTGTTGACTACAGTTGAGTTTGTGTACTGTTAATAATGAACAGCCCAAATTTGACAGAAAAATCTATCTATCTGTCTGTCTGTCTG